>NC_056735.1:1974571606-1974871606 GCF_019279795.1 Protopterus annectens | reverse complement strand
TTGTTTAACAGTATTTTGAAAGGAGGGGAGGCACCAACATCCTAGAAAAAAAAGCTGTGGTGGCTGTAATACCTAAATACAGTAAATACCCATCTGATCCAGTTTCATATAGGCCAGTTTCAATTTTAAATCATGGTTATAAAGTGTTTACATCATTAATGGCTAAAAGAACGGCAAAGGTGATGCCAAAAGTGATAGATATGGAACAATTTGGTTTTGTGGAGGGGAGACAAACATTTGACAACTTTAATAGAACAATGATGATCCAGAGCAAAGCAGATTGTAAGAAAATACTATTATTGATGGGTCTTGATGCAGAGAAAGGATTTGACCGAGTAAGCTGGGATTTATTTGAATAGGGCAACGGAAGCATTTACATTTCCTGGTACAATAATAAGGTTAATTGGAAAGATTTATGAGTGATTGGAGGCAAAAATCATAGTGCGAGGATTCTTCCCTTATAACTTGGGTCTAAACAGAGCAACCAGGCAGGGGTGTCCTCTTTTCCCTTTGTTATTTGTGTTATATTTAGTACCACTGGCAAAAAAAATTAGATACTCAGAAATTCAAGTATATAAATTGGTATGGTGTTCAAAAAAGTTGACTTTATTTGTGGATGATATTATTTTGTAACTATGGAACCAGAAAAGGATATCTCAGTGTTGTAGAATATTTTGAGACAGTTTAAGTGTTTTTTTTTGGGGGGGGGGGTGTATAAAATTAATTAAGATAAAACAAATCCTATAGCTATAAACTATGTACCCACACATTAACTGCTCCAGCTGTACCCATATTTATAAGGTCATGATAAAATGAAATATTTAAGAGTATGGATTAACGGGGATTTGGTAATGGCAGCTAAGGATATGTGGGAAGAGACTAAACAAAAGATAATGCAAAAACAGAAAAACTGGAAGCTCTTGCCTATGGATATGGATAGCAAGATACAAGCATTAAAAATGTTTTTAGTCCCTTTATTTTTTATCAACCAGAGGTGAAGGTGTAGACAGTAATTTATAAGGAGTTGAAGGATTTTATTTGGATGGAGAAGATGGCAAGAGTCATGTG
Organism: Protopterus annectens; assembly: GCF_019279795.1. Taxonomy (NCBI): domain Eukaryota; kingdom Metazoa; phylum Chordata; order Ceratodontiformes; family Protopteridae; genus Protopterus; species Protopterus annectens. The sequence continues at coordinate 1,974,870,538 of NC_056735.1, read as the reverse complement.
GGATAAGCTGACCATCTCAAAAGAACAAGGATGTTTCAGATTACCTGATTTGAAGGGATATTTTAGAGCTACACAGTTAAGGCTGTTATACATATTACAAGCAGAAAGCTACAATTCAAAGTGGAAAGGGATAATGATGAAGCATGGGGGGGGGTCATTCAAGAAATAAAGAAAGAATGGGATTTTGGATGCAGATCCTTTAGGATAATAACAGTCACACAGAATATTATATTCATAATGTAGCAGAAAGTATCCTAAGTCAAAATGGAAAAAGTGGATTCTTCCAAAAGGGGATGACTGCAATTAAGGGTACAGAGAATAGGCAAGAGGGAAAAAACACAACGAAGAAGAGTTCCACCAGTTTAATCTATTCTGGTACCTCAGCTTATCACCTTCAAGGGATGAAAAAGTGTAAAATGCTCACATATTAAATAGTGAATGAACAACCAAATTCAATTACATCTAATTACATTCAATTAAGTTAATTATCTACAATAAATCTTTAAAGTGACTAGTGTCCTTATGTGTGTATATATATATATATATATATATATATATATATATATATATATATATATATATCCCATACCAAATGCTTGAATATGACCCTTAAAATTAAGAATAACTTCTTGGTTTAAACCTCCAGGGAAAAGAGTACTAAAATTAAAAATAAGTGTAGTTTCCAACAGGTTAAGTTTTCTACCAAAATCCATTTCTGACCCCAACATGGGTTGAGCCAAAACACTAAAGAATAAAGAATCACCATTTCCTGCATGCTTCTTAACAAAGTGATCAGCCACATGATTATGGATATTAGCCCTTCTAACGTCCACCAGGTGTTCCAGAATCCTCACCCTGACTTTCCTTGGGGTTTGACCAATGTACCAACTAACTTTATCACATCCACAGCCCAGGATGTATACCACCCCGCACAACTGACAAATCTCCCATGTGATACAAATTTGGCCCCATTGATCAAGGTGTCAATTAAATTCCTGATTTTATCCCATAACCTACACCTACCACAAGGAAAAGATCCTAGAGATCTACTGCCAACATATGGTTGGACATGGGGACGATTCAAAAGTTCCTTCAAATTGAAAAAATGGCTATAGGAAAAGGTCACATGCTCTGGGAACAATTTCCCCAAACTCTCATCTGCAATAACCATTGGCCATAAACTAGACAAGACTTTCCTCAGTATTTCTGAGAAAGGACTGAACCTTGTAACATAAAATAGTTTAGTATAGATATCCCCTTCCACACTTTCACGTCCTACTCTGTGATGCAACATGATACTCCCAACATCCTGAACAGGAAAACCTCCCTGATCAGATAACTCGCCTTGATGAGAGAAAGTTAAGCCTCTGAATAACCTCTTCTTAGCCCTACCTAGAATTTCCTTGGAATAACCATGCTGTAAAAGTCTTTCCTCAGCTTCACCCAAATATCTGTCTTTAACTTCCATTTGTGAAGTGTTGAACCAAATTCTTCTAAATTCCCCATAGGGCAAAGCATTAACAAGGTGGGGGAGATGCATGCTGGATGCATGCAAAAAGTTATTATAGGCAAGAGGGGTCTGGAATTTACAGGAGGAAGCTGGAAAAGGAATCAAGTATTTGAGAACAAATAATTAGAGAAGGAAAGGTAATAGAATGGGAAGAGGCCAAGAAGACATTTGGATTGCAGGTTAGTGACTGCCTTCCCTATCAGGGATTGATATCACAGTATAGACAGAGAGAAAGGGATAAAGTAATCCTAAATGAAAGACCTGCACTGGTTGAGCTTTTTAATTGAACCTAGAACAGAAGCTGTTATTAAAAAGGGGTAATTAGTAGGGCATATTAAATATAGCATGATAACTATAGGAATCAGTCAGAACTGGTCATAAAAGATTGGAAAGAGAGATTAGATATGTAGCAATGGGAGGACATTCGGCTCCCAAATATGCAACAACGTCTAGAAGATTTAGGATTTTTGCCTTGAAGTGTTTGCATAAATACTTTTATACTCCATGCAGACTCAAAATAATTTTTCATCAGGTATATGGCAAATGTTGCAGGTGTAATGAGCTGGCAGACTTTACAAATTCCCTAGATAGTCCCCTATCAGAAATACTGGGCAATCAAAAAGTGTAACTAAGGAAATTTTTTTTTTTCTGAGCTGGGATACAGGATCTGAATTACCTAGATGTAATAAGCCCTTGTTAAGTTTAATTCTGGTGGCTGCCAAAAAAAGCAATTACTAGAATATGGAAATCAAAATCTAAACCAACTATACTTGAAGTAGTGAACATTGTAACAAGGTAAAAAGAACAGGAAGTAGGATCTTTAGAACAGGATATGAGTAAATTACATAAGAATGGAAACTGTAGGAACAATACATGCAGAACAATATTTTGGAGTAGGAATAAGGTTTAAGAGAAGGCAGGAATTGAATAATTTGTCATGCTGCCTAGATCACATAACAATATTATATGTTTGTAAATGTGAACTTGTTAATATGGCTTGATTACTTTCATATCAATGTAAGTCTGCCTATGTAAAAAAGTGATAATTCTTTAAAGGTGTTTAAAAATTGGATCTGCCACATTTAGTTAAATGGGTATTAGAATACTGAAATTGCTACTACATTAATGTTATTTGGTTATGACAGACATTTGAAGTGCACAAACAATGAACAGGCTATATTAATATTCTAAATGACAGTGGACTGAAAAATAGATTAGGACCACCTTTAGAGAATATTATTGAGATAGTGTATGAGTTAGGCAAAAGGAAAGGTTGTACAGCAAGAAAATATTCTATGACCACATAGCCAGATAGTTGCTATGGCATATATACAGCAACTCTTCAGACAGAATGAAATGTAAAATATAAGTTAATTCTCACCATATATATAAATTTTAAATCCAAGTGAATGCATGATATATATATATATATCCTTCTGTTTGTCAAAAACACAGTTTATCAAGAAACAGAAGGTCAAACCCACTTAAGCGAAAGTGCACTAGATCGGAAGTGCACTTTCGCGAAAGACAATTTTCCGAAGCATGTTACAGTGGGGATAAGGAAATGTATCCTTTTCCCCACTGTGGTGTGATCTCAGAGTTAGTATATTTAAATATGGGGGTGTGGGGGGCACAAGGGGGCTTGCCTCCAACAAAACAGTGTTTAAACTAGTTTTTTATATTTTTTTCTGATTCGGTGAATCAGCTTTCGTGAATGTGCACTTTCAATGTAGTGCACTTTTGTGGAAGTTGGGTTTTACTTTTCTTTTAGAAGATTGTGTAAGAAAAGTAGACCCATAAATATATATATATATATATATATATATATATATATATATATATATATATATATATATATATATATATTAAAACCTCAACTTCCAAACACACTAAATCTTAAACACACAACACACCAAAACTGCAAATACCAAGGAGATGCTTTTTAGTGTGGGAAGGCAAAACCCCCACCATCAGAATCAAATATATCAAAATTAAGATTGTACCAACTTGCAGAAGGAAGAAAATCTCCCAAAGACAGCAATCAGTATAAGGACACACACTGAACACCACACTGCCAGTGAATCTCTGCATTCAGTCCACTGTACACACACAATAACATACTTGAAATCACAATTTGCCAGAACAGCAAGAAGTGAACAATATTATCCTTGCAGACTATGCACTCCTGTTATTTTTTCTGTTCACACAAAATGTAGTACATCTTCCTCATTCAGCCTTTACAGCTTCATTACAGACATGTCAGCCTTACCAGTATTTGATCTCCTACAATACATTATAACAATACCAACAGGCTAAGAAGGAAATAAAATAATGAATACAAAGTGAGTCAGTAAGCAACATAGCCATAGGGAGACTTTGCCAGTGAAATGTTTTCCATTGGTCCTAAAAAAATGTGCGAGTTACAGCAAAAAGCACAAAAAGTTGTCTAGCAGAATCTGGAGTACATTGGACTTGAACCAGAGACTGGTGTTGGGAGATGTACAGGATCATGAAGAAGAACAGCAACATTATGAAATTAGTGAATAAGAAGCAGACTATAAAGCATCAGTCTTATTTGATATAGGACTATGCATATGAAATGTGGCTTTCAAGATGTGGCTGAAAAAGACTTCAACTTTGTTCACTGTATTAAGTTAGTAGGTGAACTGTAAATTCTATATACCACTTTGTCATTGATGTTTAGAAGGGCAACTGAAGGGACTGAAGAGGTAACTGTAAATAGAACAGTTTTTGTTCTGTAGTATGTTTCATGATGTAAATTGCATATTATAATGTCAAGTGTGCAGTCAGGGATATTTCAAATGTGAGGTGGGGGAGACTTATCATTGACTGCTGTATATTTAGTTATTTATTTATTTGACATTTGTTTACTGTAAAAGTCTGTATGGGCCAGAAAGTGTCCACTTTCAGCAAAGGCCCTGAGAGGAAAGTTCTACAATCACAATCTTTCAAAAATCAAGTGCAGGTAGTTTAAATCACAAAGTATCATGTTACATTACAAAACATCAAGTACAAAATATTTAAATTACAAAGTATCATGTTACATTTCAAAACATGAAGTACAAAATATTTAAATCACAAAGTATCATGTTACACTACAAAACATGAGAATGAAAAAAGTTGTAATGAGAAAAACATAGAACATATGTTTCAAAATTGAGTGCAATGAAAAATGATATGATATGGGAAAATATGTGAGGCAAAACTCAGTAGTCATATTATTTATTACATATATTAGTATGTGATAAATGGGACCAGATACAATTTTTTTTTTTTTTTATATATTTTGATTGCATTTTTTCTTATTTTAATACAAGAGAAGAATATCACAGAAAAATATAAGAACAGATACTCGGAATATCAAGTTGCAGTAATCCTAATAAAGTATATATAACATGAACCATTGTGTTTAACAATATGCAAAATTAATTAACAATCAAGCTGTTCATATTGAGCTATAATACAGAGATAATATACAACATATTAAAATCTGACATTAAAACACTTGCATCAAGACATTCTAGCCTACCTAACTTACGTTATATATTGTATTAACTATATACACTACATACATTGATGTCACCTTGAATGTTCATCTTATATGTATTACCATGACCTGCCTGTGGTTGTTGTGGGTAAACATTTTACAATACTAAATATCTTTAGTTTCCATTATTTACATAGAATAATACTGATATTGTAGTTCCTTGTTCATAAATCAGTTTTGACCTAAGATTTCTATAAGCGTTCTCCAATGCTTTCTGATAGGATAGGTTTTTTTTTTTTTTTACTTCTTGTAATTAGTTTACTGGCTAATAAGTACTTTATAGCAATTCCTTTAAATTCTTCCCATGTGATTGTACTTCTATCTAACCAATTTTGGTCTATGTATGATTTCATCATTGCATACAGTGTGAGTATGATGTGTTTATTTTCATAGGAAAAATTGGTAGGGAATGCATGTAAAATTGCCATTTCCCGTGACAGGGTAGATTTAGTGTATCCCTATTTTTCTAAATTGGCTCTTAATGAGCACCATAATTTGTAAACATTCTTGTAGCTCAAAAAAAAATATGAAGAGTATCTACAACGCTGTTTTGGCATATGGTGCAATAAGGAGAGTGTGAGGGATTAATTTTACTTAGAAAAAGTGGTGTGTGATAAGCTTTGTTATTAATCATAATTTGGGTGTAAATTAGTTTTTTGAGGGGGGTTAGTTTCAAAGTAAGCTCAGTTGCAGCACATTTTTGTTCAACAGTGATCTTATTATTTTTCTCTTCCCAAAATTTTAAATATAGAAGTGCATCTTGATATTTAATTTTTGTTATTAATCTATAGGTATTTGAGAGACCAGATACAATTCTAATAAGATATTTAAAAAGATATTAGTGATTACATGATTAGCAACAGTGAGGGGAAATTGAGTGATGTCTTACTATGACAGAGTGTGCTCATATTATGGTTATACAAGGAAGAAGGATGGAGAGAAGAAGATTGTAGAAAGAGTGCAGGGCAGGGTGTCTTAGGTATCTTAGGTGAGTAGGGAGGAAAGAGGTAGAGGAAAGTTGTGTAGAGATGAAGTGGATAAGGTAAGGCAGTGAAAAAAAGGAGTAGAATAGGAGGTTGGAGAGGGTTGTGAAGTGTGATTTAGGTTGAAGGGGGTGAGTGAAGTAAGTGAGTAATTCAGCCAGGATTGGCACAGGAGAAGGTTCAAGATTTTGTAAAGTATTCTTTTAGGGAGCATTTAAAGGTGGGTAGTTTAAAAATAGTTCTGGTGATTAGAGCTAAAGAGTTCTATTTTTTTTCTACTGAGGATGAGTATAGGCTTTGTCCAGGGGATTTATTTGGTTTATTTATGGTGAGAAGTTGCTTGTTTTCCTGCCTAAGAGTTATTTTAGGAAAATATATGTTGATGTTGATTAAAGGGATAAGAGCTGGGCAGGCTAATGGTTTGCATATGATTTTATGTATTGTTATAAATTGAATGTGGGAGAGGTGTAGGGGGAGTTCCAGCCAGCTAAGGGTATGCAGAGCTTAAACCAAGAAAATACTTTTTCTTAGTTGTAGGGTATCTAGTCTTTATTTACACTGTAACATAGTAAGACTGGCTGGATAAAAGCAAGTTAAAGGTAATATAATGTTGTATATTGTGATACTGGGCTGCTGGGGTGGGGATGTCAACCTGTCATGATCACATTATATGTAGAATTAAAATAGTAATTACCTTTGTTTTTTAGAGGTGGATATCTAGATTAATGTTCTTGGTTTAACCTATAGACATTTTTAAACAAATATGTTTGTAAAATAGGATAAATGATGAAAGATATGGAAATGTTTGCTATTTCTTGGATTTGCAAAACCATTAACTATGTTTCCATTAGCAAAAGCTTTCACTTGGAGACTTGATGTCTACAGGTGCATGCAAATAATCGTGAGAGGTCTGAGCAATGTGTTATAGGTGAAACTGCATCTGCAAAGTCAATAGCTGTTTTTTTCATTACCAATTTGGAGAAGAGAATTCCGCAGGTGAAAAAAAATTAACCATGAGGAGATCAAACACTGTCTTCTGAGTGAATTTTACAAGGTACAGAGTAAGTAACATTTACAGGTAAACTGGCAAGCAATTGAGTGAAAAATAAACAGGGCTTGAAACTGTGTGAAGTGAATATACAGGAAGTTTTCTCCCCTTCAGCCATAGTACTTTAATGCATTTAATATAACATATATAATAATATAATAAAGCCCTTAATTTAGTTTATTTACTTAATGGTAGTGCACTTTTTCTTAGGGCTGCATGTTAATGTTTACTGAAAGCATGCAAGCTGTTTTTTGCAGCTGGCAGACAAATGGAGATAAGAAAAGAACAGATAGCATTATGTGTGTGTAAGTGGGAACATGGGCTGTAGTATGTATCTTAGCATGGGTAACCTTAATTTTAGATTATGTATTCCTGTTGGTGTAGCCATTGATTCAAGTCAACTACTCCTATCTGGAGGGGTAAGCTTAGTTTGTTGAAAATATACACAGTTTTCTCTGTATGTCCTTAGTTAAAATGGGTGGAGAATTCTAAAATGTATTTAGTTTTGTTTGACGGTTTTCATTGAAAGTAAGTCTTTAAAATGTGACATAGGTTTAAATGGAGGTTAGAAGAAGCAATTGCATAAGAGATCGGCTTTCCAAACATTATCATAATGGAGTAGAGTTGTGTAAAATCTTACCATAACAGTAGATGTCCTTCCCTTCACTGTTGCAGTATTCCTCACTAAAGTGATCTCCTGCCAAGGATAGCCCAATATCCGGCCAGTATACCAAAGCTTAGGTTTTTAAGGACGTCGTACAGCACACAAATGCTTCCCACTCAGCATAGGGTATAAAGGTGACATACCTAACTCAAAATTGAAAAGCGCCAGGAGGAACAACAGTCCAAGAAGAACAAGAGGAACATGTGCATCCATAAAGAAAAGGGAGTGGAGAGAAAAGGGGGAGAAGGGAGGGAGTGAATACTGCAACAGTGAAGGGAAGATACATATATTGTTATGGTAAGATTTTACACAACTGTAATGTTCTTCCATATCACTGTTGAAGTATTCCTTACTAAAGAGAGAGTGTTAAAGCTCAAGAGGAAACTTGGAAGGAGGAAGGCTCAGCAGGGCCCTCAAGAATGCCATGCAGGAATGCCATGGCAAATCCAGCTCTAGCCCTGGAAAGCACATCTAGATTGTAATATTTAGTAAAAGTATGGATAGAAGTCCAAGTAGCAGCCTCAAGGATGGAATTGTCACCCAATCCATTGAAAAAATAGAATGAGCCTTTACAGACGTAGAAAGGCTTCTTCCATGAAAGGATTAACAAAAGGAAATGGCCTTAGAAATCTATGAAGAAATGGTTTTCTTAGAGACAGCCAAGCCTAGAGCTCTAGGATGAAAGGAAACAAAAAGTTGCTCAGACTTGTGAATGGCCTTAGTCTTATTCAAATAATATATGTTACCTATGTAAATCCAAGATGTGAAGAACTTTCTCACTGGATAGACTATGGAGAAGGGAAAAAAGTGGGGAAATTAATAGACTGATTAAGAGACGATTTATTAACCACCTTGGGCATAAAAGAAATATTAGTATGAATAGATACCCTGTCCCTATGAAAAACTTAAAACGGAAGGACAGTCATAAGGGCCAGAAGCTCAGGCACCCATCTAGCTGAAGTAAGTGTCAAAAGAACAGTCTTCCATGTACAATGCTGCAAGGAAGCCAAAGCTACAGGCTCAAAAGGAGTCTGAGTCAATTTTTCAAGAACAAAATTAAGGTTCCAGGAAGGAGGAATAGGCTTCCTGGGAGGCCTAATATGAAGGATGCCTTTAAGAAATTGTTTGACCTCAAACTTAGGAGCCAAAGGAGGAGTCAAAGGCAGACAAGCAGAAATAGCTGAGAGGTGAGCTTTAACTGAAGAGTATGTCAACCCAACATGGAGCAATTCACACAAATTAGAGAGGACCAAAGAAACTACCACAAAAAGTGAATCCTGGTTACGAGCAAAACACCAGACAGAAAAGCTCTTCCATTTGGACAAATAAGATTTCCTGGTAGTGGGTTCCTGGCCTCCTGCAGAACCCATAGCATGTCCTCAAAAAAGGTGCCTGAAAGGGAACAAAACCCTATCACTAACAGTGTCATTTGAAGAGTGGACAAGTGAAGATGGATGAGAGACCACCTTGTCTTGTGTAAGTCCACCTTCTGAGGTAACTTGTGGTAATTGACCTTGGCTAGGTGCAGAAGAAGAGGGAACCAATACTGTCTGGGCCAAAAGGGAGTTACCAACAAAATTTTGAGGAGTCCTGCTCTCTCTTGAGCAGGGCCCTCTGTATGAGAGGAAGGGGTGGGAAGGCATAGAGAAACATTGCCTTCCAAGAAAATGAGAGGGCTTCCACCTTCCATGCCAGAGGACATGTGACTCTGATGCAAAAGAGAGGAAGTTGTCTGTTCAGAGGTGAGACAAAAAGATCTACCCAAGGAGTCCCCCACTGGTGGACAATGTCCAGAAACACATCTCTGTAAAGCATCCACTCATGAGTCTGTGTTATGGACCTGCTCAGAGAGTCTGCCACAATGTTCTGTTCTGAAGGAATATAAACAGTTTGAAGAGTCACCTGATATTGGAGAGCCAAATTCCAAACTTGAAGAACTAATCTGCACAGGAGGTAAGACCGTGTTCTCCCTTGTTTGTTGATGTACCACATCACTGTGGTATTGTTTGTAAAGATTTTGAGAGGCCCTGGAAGGAACAGAATACGGAAGGCCTGAAGAGTAAGAAGAATAGCTCTCATCTTCTTGATGTTGATATGGTCTGCCCTCTGACGAATGGACCAAAGGCCCTGAACCATTAGAGGGCCAAAAGAAGACCCCCCACCCTGTGTCTGAGGCATCTGGAATAGGTACCTGGGAGGGGACTGGGGGCTGAAAAGGATGCCCTGGGTTGAGAGACAGCTGATGAATCTACCACTGAAGTTCTAGCTTGAGGCATAGAAGAACACAAACTATAAAGTCTAAAGAATGACAATATTGAAGCCATACTGATTTTAATAACCACTGTAGCTGCCTGATATGGAGCCTGGCTAGAGAAATCATAGGACTGGTGAAAGCCAAATAACCTAGAGCCCGTAGAAACTCCCTGAATGTAACTAAGACCTGAGGAAGAAGGGAATAAAAAAAACAATTAGAGACAGAGCCTTGGATGGTGGTAGGGAAGCCAGCATAGGAATTGTATGGAGCTTACACCTGAGAAAAAACATGATCCTGAGAAGGAGTCAGGAAAGATTTCTGGAAATTTACCATAAACCCTAGGCTTTGCAAGAGTTAAATAGCATAGTGGAGGTGCTGAAGCAGGGTCTCTGGAGAGGAAGCCTGAATGAGCAGGTCATCCAGGTAAGGAAAGATTTGTATCTCCCTCATCCTGCAAAAGGCAATCACAGGAGTGAGGCATTTGTTGAAGACCCTTGGGCAGTACAGAGGCCAAAGGGCAAAGCAGAGAACTGAAAACACAAGGAAGAAACAAAGAAATGCAAAGATTTCCTGCAACAGGGATGAATAGGTAGGTGAAGATAGGCATCCTTGAGATCTAGAGAGACAAGGAAAGTCTGAGGTAGAAGAAGAGGAAACAGTGTCTGAAAAGACAGCATTCAAGAGGAAGGAACATTCAGGAAAGGTGTTGAGCTGAAAAAGATTCAGAATGGGCCTCCAGGTGCCTACTTTCCTGGGAACCAAAAACATTCTAGAATAAAACCCCTTCTCCCTTTAAGGAGCCGAAACTGCTTGGATGGTGCCTTGAGACAAAATGCTCTGAAATGCATCCAGAAAAAAGGAAAGCTGTTCCTGAGGAGGTTGAGGAATGCCCAAAAAGGAGGAAGAAATTTCCACACCATGAAGTATCCTTGATGAATGATGCACAGAACCCAGCAATCCTGAGTGATCCTTAAACTGTTGGGAAGAGACTGGGAAAGACAAAGAGATAAAGGAACGACTTAGGAGGGAGGGTAGAAAATAGTCAGATAGAACCTGGTTTGTTTGGAAAAGGAGGCTTCTGAGTAGTAAGAGTCTGGGTAGACATAGGAAGAGCCATTCTACAAACCTTTTTTTACCTTTAGAAGGAAGACAAAACTGTTTACGTACAAAGGCAGGTTTGAAAGGATAATTCCTCTGAAATTTGGGAATAGGGGAAACAAAAATATGTTTTAATTCCTGCAAGGCCTTATTCTTCTCCTGCAGGGACTTAAAATGCTCAGCAGCTGCAGAACCAAAGAGATTTTTATTGCCAGGAGGTGCATCTATGAATTTAGCCTTAATATCATCAGGTAAAGGTTGGAGGCGAAGCCAAGAATAATGCCTTAACACAGAATCAAAGGCAGCAGCTCTAGAAGAAGCATCAGCTGCATCATAACTACATTTAATAGAATGACAGGCCACTTGAGAAGAGGAGCCCAACAAAGAGAAGGCTGAAACAGTCTTCTCAGGATCAGAAAGGTCAGAAATAACCTGATAGAAGAGCTAAGACACACCTGGTCATACAGGGTCTGTTAGTTAATAGCCTGAAAGGCCAGGGTAGCAGTAGGGTACACCTTTTTTCCCAGCTGTTCCATGGCTTTACTATCTTTGTTAGGAAGTAATTTAGTAGAAGGTAATAGTTTGGAAGGTTTGTCAGAAGAGGCAGACACAACAGAGGGGTCAGCAAAAGTACATTTGTAAAGAAATTTACAATTATCAGGCACCTTATAAAAGCTATCTTTTTTTTAGGGGGCAGAGTCTGGGAATCAGGAGCCTGAGAAGATGCTGAAAAAGTGTCTAACAGGGCAGCTAGGACAGGAGGGATAGCAAAGGGCTTAGGAGACTCCATCTGGAGGAGTTTATAATACTTCTTCTGGATATCAGAAGCCTGAGCAGTACCATTTAAAAAAATGCCATAATATGAGAGTATCTCCAAAGGAAAGTGCATCAAAGGGAGAATCTAGACTAATGGAGTCCTCCTCCTCAGAACCATAGTCCAAAGGTGAAGGAATCTGAGAGGAAAAAGCTAAAGACTCTTGTCCAGAGTTCAATTCCTCAGTTGAAAAGTCCTGCTCCCTAGGCCTCTTAAGAGGAGGAGTAGATCCATGAGAGCATTAAACAACCTGTGTAAAATCCTGCCATTCATGCTGGAGATCCTTAGGAGCAGGGGAAACATGTTTTGCTTGCTGTTTCTTTTTCAATGGGACATCAACCCTAAAGATCTTAGGAAATTCAGACCCATGCCAACACTCAAAGTAGTGGGAATCTCTTCCCAAACATGACTCTGTGGAACACCCCTCAGTCCCTCGGATATGATCAGCCAAGGTTCCCCTAAACATCTGTAATGAATGTCTGCATAGCCTCTGAAGATGTGTGAGAAACTGGATTTATGCCAGCCTATGAAACAGTCATGGCAGAGGAATCCAATGGAACAGCCAGAGACATCCGGTGAAGGTGTTACAGCAGCTGAATCTGACCTGATGTTTTGGTCATCTTGGCAGACAACTGACCCTCGGGACAGGATGATTCTGCCATGGCACCCTGCACCAACAACTTAAGATAGTGGTGCTCTAAGTAGATAGACATGGATGAGAGGCAACTACGAAGAGTCTTAGGGACTAACACTTGACAAATAGGGCACAATATATGGTTGTGAGAAACACCCAAGTAAAGCAAGCACTGATCATGATGGTCTTTATGGGGAATCTGTCTTCCACACTCACATTTTCCCTTTCTGGATGACACAACCCCCCAACTGAAAGAAAAAGACAAAATAAGAAAACCCCAACAGGGCACTTATCTGAAAATGGCTTGGTAACCAGCAGAAACAATGGAGAGTTCAGACCAATGATAGAAGACAGCATTCAGACTGGTGGCCAAGAAGTTCTGAGGTAGGTACTTCCATACATCATCTTTATGCTGTGTGCAGTGAGTGGGGGCATATGTGTGATGTACAGTGTCCTTAAAAACCTAAGGCTTTGGTATACTGGCTGGTCATTGGGCTACCCTTGGCAGGGGATCCCTTTAGTAAGGAATACTGGAACAGTGATATGGATGGGCATTTACTCTGTCCATATTGTTGGGGAATGTAAATAGATTCACATTTATGTTAGGAAGAGTAGGGTGCAACTGGCAGTGTTGTATGAAAGACATTTGCATTGAAACAGACATATGAATTTGACCAAGAAATGATTTCATGGTGTACATTCAGTAGAATATCAGGGACAAAGGAACGGGGGGTTATAGTACTGATTGCTATTGCTAGAGGGGCTCAAATAATGATAAAAGAAGAAACAAAAGACAATAATAGCTATATAACCCAAAGAAAATAAAGACCCTTCAGACTGAACTTCATATAGACACATTTCAATTTTGAAACAAAATTATAAAGTGTTTATGTCTATACTAGCTAATGCAATGACAAAGGTATTGCTAAAACTGATAGAGATGGATCAGTGTGAGTCTCCAGAAATAGTATTCCTGGGGAAGTTTGAAAGCTAGGAGAGAAAAAACTGATAAAGCTCTGGAAGGTTTTGTTTAATAGTATTTTAACAGGAGAAGTCCCAACATCCTGGAAGAAAGCTGTGGTAGCTATAATACCTAAAGAGGGTAAAGATCCATCAGATCCAGCTTCATATAGACCCATTTTAATACAAAAACATGACTATAAAGTGTTTGTCTATAATGGCTAAAAGAATTGCAAAAGCGATGCCAAAATGGTTAGATATGGATCAGTGTGTTTTGTGGAGGGGGCAAACATTTGACAACATTAACAGAACATTGATGATCCAGAGGGAAGCAGAATGTAAGAAAATGGCATACCACTGCTATTGGTGGGTCTTGATACAGAGAAAGCATTTGACAGAGTCATCTGGGACTTTATGAGCAGGACAGTAGAAGCATTTGCATTCTCTGATAAAATTATAAGGTTGATTAGGAGGTTATATGAGGGATCAGAGGCGAAAATTAAAGTGGGTGATTTCCTGTCTGATAATTCCTGCTTTAGCAGAGGAACCAGACAGGGGTTTCCTCTTTCTCCTTTGTTATTTGCATTATATTTACAACTATTGGCAAAGCAAATAAGGGACTCAGAAATTCAAGGATATAATTTGTATGGTAGTCAAGACAAGTTGCAGATGATATTATTTTATACCTGGTAAAACCAGAAAAGGACATTACAGCATTGTGGAACATTTTGAGACCGATTCAAATCTTCTTGGGATACAAAATGAATGAAGCTAAAACAAAGGCAATGGTGGTAAATTATGTACCTACACACAAATTGTTTCAGCAATATCCATATTTATGGGAATATGATAAAATGAAGTCTTTAGGAGTATGGATTAAAAGTGATTCAAGTGTGGCAGTTAAGGATATGTGGGAAGATACTAAACAAATGATGTTAGAGCTAAATTTAGCTCAAACTAAGATAATGGAACTAATAAGCAAACTGAAAGGAATTCTTTTAATATTCTGGACACTCCAAACTTACTTTTTACACCTGACGATAATGGCGTGGGCATGAATGGCGCCAATGCAAACAACGGGCGGACTTCTAGTCAAACTAATAAAGGTGACTTTAATAATGCTACTGGTAATGGACTAGCAGTTGTTAAACAGAGGAAACATTTTTCTGAATGGTTGAACAGTAATGTAGTATTAATTTTGACATGGATGCTAATACTGCTGTCCTGGATAATAAGGGAAATAATGACACCTACAGAAATAATGTAAATAAACTAGCTGATGTGTTGGGGAAATTTAAAGCTCTCAAGATTGATAATGAATACCTTAGGGAATGTTTGAAAAGGGGGATTGTGCCTAAAGGTTTGAGAGTGTTTAAGTTCCCCAACAACATTGGCAACAAGTCTGTATTTTATAAGGATCTTGTGGACATCTTCAATAGATGTGGGCTTGATGTGGTTAAAATTGTAGTAAAACAAAATGAGATAAAAATGAATGAACTTTCTACTGTTATAGAGCACCTTAACAATTTTATTACCAATTACCTATTACATACTGTAGAGGCAGAGAAAATAAAATAATATAGTATAATGGACAAAATAGATGAATTATGTTTAGTTAATATTAAAAGGAAAATTAAGAAACTGAATAGAGACATTTTAGAATACAAAGACAAGCAATGTTACCCGGCACCCAGAAAAAACAGTAAAGGTTGGGCAAAGAATGTTGTGAATGATGACCTAAAAGAAATTTTAGATAATGAGTTAGTGGATGCGAATAATCAATTGGACCCCTTAGATTATCCCCCTCTCCGACGTTCCGAAAGGTTAATGAAGCAGAGGGCCCCCCAATACTACCATCTGGCCCAGAGGGGAGGAAGGGGAGGGGGATATCAGGGGAAGGCGAAATACCAACATTACTAGTTTCAGATGAAGATGTGGATGAAAGTAGGGTGACAGAGTGATCCAAGCTGCAGAGTGATCCAAGCAGCAGAGAGCTAAAAGAGTGACTTTCTACCAGATATAAGTATTTTTTGTGGCTTTCCCACTGTTATTAAGCTAGCGACTGCATTTCGCCTGTTTTACTGCTACTTTAAGTGATTTCTGCATTTTACACTGTTTATTGCACTTTAAGTTACTAATTGTTGCAAATTGTTTCTGTAGGCTACACACTAAATTGCGCTAGCCGCTTTACAGCATTTATAGCCTTTACTGTCTGTTTTTTCCTTATCTCTGTAATAAAACAAAAAATCTCTTGTTTTCCCACTTTACTGAACTAGAGTAGTCCAGTTTCAGAGTTGCTGATCCCTGGGCTTTGTTTTTAGTTCCTGTTACTGATCCATTGCCTTATTAGGAAGGAGGAAGTTTCTTTGCTTACCAGTGGGAGTGGGAAGCACTGAGCGGCCTTTTGTCCGATTTGGTGAAGTTTCAGCCAGAAACTAGTAGTCCATTGGTCGTTTTGGGCCAATTCCTAGCTCCCTTCAGCCCCCTGCTATAAAACACGCTAAACTGTACTGCTGATCTAACCAGCATATCCTATAACTGAAAAGTTCATCTCTACTTGATTCCCAAGTAGACTATTCTCTATCTGTAAAGCCTAGCACTTACTCCTACAGTACTTGCACCTTGATAAAGCACTCTTATTATAGATAGTACCCCACCAGCCCAAAACCCACTTCCCCCGGAGTCCTTTGAAAGTTCTTTATCTACTACTTCTAGTATGTCGAGGGATCAGTTGCTAGTGTCCTCTCCAGCTCAACTGGTGAACCTGGGAATATTGAGGCAATGTTACAATTGCCTCATGTACACAGACAATCCTCTCCTTCTCCCACAAAACACAAATACATGCGAGAGATGCAACTATACGGCCAAACTGGAGGCTGAGCTCTCTCAACATAGGACTGGCAAGACCAGACAGGAGGAGAAGGCAACCACACACAATACATACCCAGTCACACATGGTACCATCACAACTTCAAATCATACACATACTCACACAAAGACATACTCGGAGGCTCTGGTCAAAAATTTACCAAAACAGCAGAGGCCACCAAAGCAGACACCCAAACAACTACCACCTCACGACCCAACACATGCAACACATAGACCACACAGTCAGAGTGTCAAACAGTCACAGCCCTTAAGGCCAAACAAAATGCCAGACACACTTGTCATTGGTGATTCCATAGTCAGGCACACTGACGTCCCGCTCACCAGACTGAGTAAGGAGAAGGTCACAGGAAGCTGCCTGTCGGGTGCTAGAATCCACCACATAACGCAAGCACTCAGGTCTCTCAACAGCAGGTACAAGTACGACTCAGTCATTGTCCACGCTGGTGTCAACGACCTGAGACGTACCTCCTTGGACTACATGAAAAGGGACGTCGAGGAGCTCTCTGATTATGTAGCCCAGGCAGGTATGACCCTGACCTTGAGCAGTATCCTACCTTCACCTAGAATGATGCCACAATACAGTGATAAGATGATCAGCTTTAATAATTGGCTTAAATTCTGGTGTCATTCAAAGGGGATCCAATGTCTGTCTGCCTGGGATGACATGCTGGACAAGCCACGCTGCTTCGCAAGGGACGGCTTGCACCTGTCACCCTGGGCTTCCGGATATTGGCAAAGGCTCTTGCCACCCCCATAGTGCCTTTTTAGGCAAGGCTCAAATTCTAAACCTACCACCCTAGAACACCAAAAGGAAAAAACTAAGGGTAATGCTGCTCAATGCCAGAAGTCTCAATCTCAAGATGCACGCACTCGAGGCCCTTCTCAATATGGAGAACATCGATGTCTGTGCTGTGACAGAAACCTGGTTCAAGGCTCCTGAGAGCACCCCAGCACTAACAGGTTTCACCTCATATCATGTTCCGGCCCCAAAATCCGGACAACACCAAGAAAGGAGGGTGTCCATATTCATAAAGGACACCCACACCTCAAGGTTGGTGGCAACGCACGATGCATCGGAGACCATCCAGGTGCAATTAACCATAGGCAAGACTGCTCTGCAATTTGTAGCATGTTACAGGCCACCCTCTCAAACTCAGGAACCTCACATGGCCTTCCTGAAAACATTGGAGGATAAATGTATCTCCAAACACCATCATACTAGGTGACTTCAACTACCCTAATATAGACTGGGAACACTACTCAAGCCCGAACACTCTAACCCAAAGATTCCTGGAGTTCATAAACTCAAATGCCATGGAACAACAAGTCACCATCCCCACAAGAGGTGAAAACATACTTGATCTCATCATCACGAACATGGGATCAAAATGTTCAACACCGAAGTATACCCCTCACTGGTGAGATCAGATCATAAACTAATCTCGCTGGAGGTCCTCATCCCGCCCACCTGAAACAAAAAGACCACAGTGAAAAACTTCTCAAAAGCCGATTTCACACTTCTAAAAACTAGTGTGGTCTCCTTTAAGGCCCCTGAGCCAGTGGTAAACATTACTCAAACCGCTGAATCACTTACAAATGCCTTCTACCAGCACCTACAGGACTGCATGGATCAGGCAATCCCAAACAAAACTAAGACTCTCTGTACCAAAGGCAAGCGTCCAGTCTGGTGGACCCCAGCCATAAACAAGCTCTACAACAAAAGGAGGAAGCTACTACAAGATAGAGCAAAATCCTTGAAAGGTAAGACACCTTTGATCATTATAAGTAAAAACTAAGAGCTCTCATAAAATCATCCAAGGCAAATTTTGAGAGAAAAATCGCCAAGGACTCTAAAGACAATCATAAGGCCTTCTTTAGCTATGTTAGAAACCTAGGAGGAAACTCCCAGATATGCTCAGAATTAGTTCAAAATGATGTGAAAATTACTGAACCTACACACATTGCTAACATACTGGCTGACAGGTTCAGTGCAAACTTCTCCCCTCCCCAAAAGGAGAGATATCTATTCCAGAGGATTGTAGCCCCCAAACATCTCCAACGCCCAGGTGAGAACTGCCCTCACTAAGGCAAAACACAGCATCCATGGGACCGGATGGTGTCCCCGGCTGTGTGCTTCATGAACTCAACGAGGAATTAAACCCACAGTTAGGACAGCTTTTAATCTTAGCCTCACCTCAGGATACGCACCCAAGGAGTGGCGACGGCGACTGTGGTCCCACTTCATAAGGGCGGTGCCTCCACAGACCCTGGAAATTACCGCCCCATTAGCTTGACAAGCCTTATCTGCAAAGCCATGGAGAGGATCATAATGGAACTCATAAATAAAGACATAGGGAACTTGCAGACTTTGGATCCAACCCAGTTTGGCTTTGTCAAAGGCAGATCCTGCCTCTTAAACTTGGTTGACTTTTTCGAGACAGTCACCAAGGCCATTGATGAGGGTAAGGCAGTCCATACAGCCTACCTCGACCTGGCAAAGGCCTTCGACACAATACCCCACTCAGGTATCATCGAAAAACTCATCAGCTTGAATGTAAACCCATACATCACAAGATGGGTTGCAAACTGGCTAGCGACAGAACCCACAGGGTCAGAGTTGCTGGAGCCATGTCAGACTCAAAGCCTGTCACAAGTGGTGTCCCACAGGGCTCAGTCCTGGGTCCACTCTTGTTCGGCATCTACTTTTCTGAAGTACAAGCAAACACAGGAGGGTTATGGCTGACAAAGTTTGCAGATGACTGCAAACTGGGCCATAGTCGAAAACACATCTGACACAGATATCCTCCAGAAGGGCCTCACAGAAACGGATAACTGGTGCCAGAGCCATGGCCTGAAGTTAAACGCCAGAAAATGCATAGTCATACCCTTTGGGAAAAACAAGGTTACCCCTAGCTACCATATAGGTGACAATCCACTGAGCACAGAAAAAGTCATCAGGGATCTGGGGACCCAAGTTGACAGTAGTCTTCGCTTGACACTCATGTTGCTAAAGTAGTTAGGAAAACCTTCTATATCGCCCACCTGATCATGAAGGGATTCACATCTAGATCAAGGGAGGTCATCGTCCCCCTGTACTCATCACTCATTAGACCTATGATTGAGTACAATGCCCCGTTCGGAATGTATCTGACCAGACACCTGAGGCAGCTTGAAAGGCCCCAAAAGTTCCTCACCAAAAGGATAAAGGGTCTCAAAAATATGTCTTATGCTGCCCGACTGAAAGAACTCCAGCTTTATTCAGTCTCATACCGCTTGCTCAGAGGTGACCTGTGCCTGACATATAAGGCCATGTCAAACCCAGATTTGATGAATATGCTTCACCTCAAAAAATCTAGATCCCTCAGAACCACAAGGGGGAGACTTAAACCTTGACACGGTTATAAATAGAATGTGCTGGAGGGACAGATTCATCACCCAGAGACTCCCTATGCTGTGGAACAAAATCCGGTACATGTGAGGCAGAGCACCTCGCTGGCCTTGTTCAAGAGGAATCTTGACCAATGGATGGGAGATCGCAGATATACCCCAGGGATTACTTCAGTGTCACTGCTTGACAGAGGCACAGAAAAATGATAGGCATAGTTTTTATTCAAACTAAAGGGGTGGCGAAAGCCACATAACTATGGGCTAGGCTTATAAATGCCCTTGGGCAGATAGCCTAGTATGAACCTATGAACCTATGAACCTACTATGTTATTAGATGAAATGCATTGTAGTAATAATGTATTTACATACAGAAATTATAATATTTTTAACTATACCAGTGTTGAATTAACTGTGGACCATTTTAATTTATTTTCTAGAGGTTTTAAATTTGTACCATATAAAAAATGTGATAGTACTAGACTTTTATTGGATTTTAAAATGTTTATTAGACAGCTTAATTTGGATGTCACCTTTCATGGACAGGAGAGAATGGATGCACAGCCCTGTCTGAGACTTAAACGTGAATACAATCCACCAATACAGCCACAATTGAAAAAATTTGAGTCCATAGTGGAGAAGGAAATAAGAAAGGTAGTAGGCAAATCAAGAAGATACAATTTGAATCAAAAAGAGAGAAGGGAACGTGGTGAGCTACAGCAGAATTCACAGATTAGAGTTATGAAACCAGACAAAGTAGGGGGAACAGTCCTTATGGACCAAATAATATATGAAGGAAAAATGCATGACATTTTGGGGGATTCCCTCATCTACAATAGGGTTTCTAAAAATTAGATTCATGTGGCATATAAGAAAATTGAGTTGGCCCTTAATGATTTGCTTCTGCAAGAACTAATTAACATAGAAACGTATACATTTTTACATGTGCTTCAACCTAGGATAACCACTATGTTTGGGATCTCCAAGGATCAAATTAATCCTCCCCTCAGACCCATTGTGTCCACTGAAGGCTCAAAGACTATGCCTCTGGCAAAATATTGTGATGTGAAATTGAAAAAACATTGGGGTATAGAAAAAACTGTTTTAAACGATTCTTGGGAATTTCTTTTGGATATTGATACAAACCAGGTTTACAATAATATTATATTCGTAACAGTGGATATTAAAGATTTATTCGCAGTTGTATCACAGGAAGGTGGATTAAGTTGGCTTGAGGCTGCCCTGGTTGACAAATGTAATATCAGTAGTGATGACTTACAGGTTATTCTTAACCTTATGGAAATTATATTAAAAAACTATTTTATTTACTATGGTGGTGAATATTTCCACTAGTTGAGGGGGGTGGCAATGGGGGCCAATTGTGCCCCCACATACGCCAACATTATCCTAGCCTGGTGGGAAAAACAACACATTTTCAATTCTAGATTTTGTGACTGCTGGATTTTGTATAGGCGCTTTCTAGATGATTAATGAAATGTCCCAAAGTAGCAAGCAACGGATAGGCAAAACACGGTTACTCAAATTCAAATAAAAACTACTAAATAAAACAGATAAAATTAATGTATTTTATTCGGTAAGGGCTTTCAAAAACTTCTTCATCAGACCGTAAAAAATAGAACCAAGAACCAACTGCCATTTATATACTAATCAGGTGACTCTTGTTAAATTAATCAATTAACTCTTAAAATCATATTGCTCTAATTACTAAAACTTTTGTTTTTCGCTATTCAAACCGAACACATAGTGAAATACAAACTGTCATGCATCCAAAGTAAACCATTCTATAAGTATACTACTAATCTTCCCAAAGCATTAAGCTATACATTATAGAAACCATGAAAATATTTTCATCGCAGGTTCTCTGAAATAGAATAGTTAAGAAGTAGGAGAAAAAACTATCTCCCACTGTTTATCCACTAAACTTCATAGTGCGCATGTACTAAGCCTTCAATGAAATGCAAATGACATTAGAATTCTCTCTAAGAAACTTCTAACTCTAACAAGGCAAATATACATACGAAAGTCATGTATCATCTTAACATTCAATTAATATACTCAAACTGCTGCTTTGTATAACTAATGAAACTTTTTTACGAAACAAATCAATATTAAATCAAGATGATATGTAAAAATGAAATATCTCATGCCTGCAAACATGCTGTGCATATACTTCCCGAACGTATATATTCTAAACCATCATAAATCGGGGGCATTAAAACTGTCCCCAGGAATGGATATCTATTACATATCAAAATTAAAATATAAACTAAGATCTTATAGCAACTTAATTAGTGAACTTATTAAAGTTCAATGTATGTGCCCAAAAAATATGCGCAACTAGTAATACTTTACAATCTAAAATACTTACGATTCATAAAATCGGACATATGAATATGATCTGTTCGCTTAAGGACAGTTTTTATATTAAATACTAATTGAAACATATTTATTAAAAATATTATTTAAAATACTGAATCTCTGAATATGAATTTGAGTCAGAGAAAAGTTTAAAATTAATCATGTGTACACTTGTATATATAAATTATACTAGGTTCGCAGAACTATTCGATGGTGTTTTAATGATACCTAACTATAGACGAAGAAATATATACTGGACTAAGACTCCCTAAGCAGCTTTGCAACTAATCATAATAGACGCTACGAAGCGTTCCACACTTTGATATAATGCTTGAAGCATAAGTCTTAGTCAGGTAAAATAAATATATGTTTCCAGAGCCTTAATATTGATAATGTGTATTATTAAGGCACTTACTAACTACAAAGAAAGAAGTAGACTATGAATTAACTTAGTGGTTCAATGTTTCTGACCTCATTATACCAAATTATAACACTGAACTTCAAATACGTTTATTTTTAAGGACTGTTCTAATAGATACTTTCTCATTAAGGCCTTTGCCTCTATCGGCACGCATTTTAATAATCCAAAGCATTTCCTTATTTTCCGTTTTATTCCTTACATTCCCCTCTTTTATAGTGGGTACATTGATATCAATGGCCATAAATCTAAAAGTATGTTCTATGCCACATTTTATAATGTGTTTTGCTAGGGCATTATGTTCATATTTTACTCTGATGGCATACATGTGTTCCCTTATTCTCTCACGGAAGGATCTATCAGTTTTTTCTATGTAGAATGAAAAACATAACTGGCATTGAGCCAGATATATTACATGTTTGGTATTACAATCTACATTTACTTTGAAATAATAAGTTTTCCCAGTCTGTGGGTGTGTAAACTTGTCTGTAGTTGTAATGTACTGACAATAATTGCACGAACCACAAGAATTAGTCCCAGAGAATGTTTCGTCAATATTGAATTTGGTTGAATGACACAACATTCTCTTGAGATTGGGTTTGTTTTTAAATAAATAAGTAGGTTTATCCCCCACTATTGCTCGAAGTTCTTCATCTAATGTCAGCATACGCCAATGTTGCTGTATAATTTTCATTACTTCTTGATTACCCACGGTGTAATACATAGGAATCTTTAAAGTTTGATTAAAATATTGAGTTTTATCATTCAACTTACTTTCTCGTGAAAAGAAGGGAGCTGCTCTGCCCAACCTAAGTGAATCCAGATCTTGCAAACTATTTTCTATTTCATCTGGTTTATACCCACGTTGAATCAATCTATTTTTAAACATACCAATTTCTTTGTGAAAACCTGCCTGGGTGGCGTTAAGCCATGAGATTCTCATACCCTGGCCTCTGATGACATTATAAAAAGTATAACTGGGATGCATACTTGATCTATGGAGAAAAGTGTTCTTATAACATTTTTTTCTGTAAGCTCCAGTGTTTAGTAGCGCATGCCTTACCCTTTCTACATACACGTCTAGATACTCAATCCTATGTTTAGAAAAATTTAAGGTAAACTTTAGACAGTCAGTTAATTGATTCATGGATTGTATACTTTCCTTTAAAGTCCTTTCTTCTCCATGCCAGAGAATAAAAATATCATCGACAAAACGCCGATAAAACGAAACATATGTTTCGAACCAACTTTCCTTAAGTAGATATTTCTCTTCCCACTGGGCTAAGAACATGTTGGCGTAGCTATTTGCGCAAGAAGTTCCCATTGCCACGCCATCACATTGTATATATAATTGCCCTGCAAATTCAAAAATGTTGTTCTCAAGAATAATTTCTAAGAACATACATATTAATTCTGTCTTAGACATATTGTAGTCACTGTGTGTGCTCAAATATTCCTTTACATATTCGACTCCCATGTCGTTGGGTATTATAGTGAACAGCGATTGTATATCTAATGTGACAAATATAAAGTCCATCCCTATGGAATTCCCATTGCTAAAATTGTACAAGTCCATTAGGAATTGCTTAGTGTCCCTGAGTATCATTACGTTTTTATCTATTATAGGTCGCAATTGCTTTTCTACATATATAGAAAATGGTTGTGTGCTCCACCCATTCCCTGAGACTATAGGTCTCATAGGGGGGTCATAGGCATCCTTATGTACTTTAGGAATGCCTTGTATAGATGGTATACATGGGTATTCTGTCTTCAAAAATTGAGCTAATTCCTTAGTAATGAAATACTCTTTCAATAGGTCATCTACTACTTTATCTATGTTATTTTTTATTCTATCCACATCTTCTTTATTTATAACTCTATAGTGTCTAATGTCACTAAGCATTTTCTGCATTTTACCAACATAGTTTGACTTGTCCATAATGACTAATGGACCACCTTTGTCTGCTGGTCTAAACACTAGCTCTGTCTCAGACCGCAACCTATTCAGAGCCTGTCTCTCTGGAAAACTTAAATTAAACCTATTTCTCTTAGGCTGATGCAGCCTCTTATTAAATAACTCATGTAGATCTTCCTCGACTAAATTTGAGAAAGCTTCTACCAAAGGATGGTTAACTGGAATAAATTCACTTGGTCTTTTAAACTCATTTTGATTTACATTTGCATTTCCTTTAAATATGTACTTGAGCATAATATTCCTAGCAAACATTCTAATGTCCACAATAATATCAGTGAGCTTATTAGCAACTGTAGGAATAAATGTTAGACCTCTATTCAAGACATTACTTTCAAATTGGTCAAATACTCTACTAGAAATGTTCCATATTAAGTAATTTTCGTTTGGTTCCACATTCTCTTGAGAGTATGGTTCGACTCCCTCTCTCTCTCAACAATTTGCATTTTTGACGTCCCCGGCTGTTGGAACGATTCACTCTCATCCCCTTCTCCAAATTGATGGGAAGGGGAAGTCCTTGAAAACCCATTGGTCCATCATTGTGTATACTGTTAACTCTAGGTGTAAATTCAGTCAATACATTACTCTTGGGGTGCACCACCAACTCTGCATTGCCTGCAGTCTTATTAGTTAATTCCTTAGTAGAACCTGCAGGCTGGTCAAGATTCTGTTGTATTACATTGCTGATATTCCCCTGGGACATATTGTCAACAGGGGAGATAATTCCTTATTTATGATAGCAAAGTTAGTGGTATTGCTGTTAGAATTCATTACTGCTGTATTGAATTCTTCTACACCACTATTAATTTGAATATTATTGTTAGTCTGTTCAAACATCATGGAAGTATTCTCTCTCCTGATGTGCCCATTTGAAAGTCTATCTACTTGATTGAGCTTAGGCCAAGTGAAGACATGGCCCAATCGAAAATCTTGTATGTCTCTATCTAATTTAACACGTTTCTGTTGCATGAGACGTCTCTCATACACCATGATGTTATCTAATGCTTGAGACAGAGCTTTATCTGCTAGTTCAATTGGATATTTACTATAAAGTGCTTCTTGTTGTTGAATAATAGATTCTCTTAAATTAACCTCTTCAGGATTAAAGAAGTCTAACAGTAGCTGCATGTAATTCATGCTTACCTCGATATTCAGTTTTTGACATTTCGCTAATAACTCAGGATATTGCTCACCGTATGTAGGCATCTTTAGGACTCAAAGCCCCCTCGGGATGATGCCTTTAGTAATGCAAGCTTCAAAGTGCTGTCTCTGTGCAGTTAGACGCCTTAATTTAAATGAGTCTACTTTTATATTCTCTGTCGCTAAGCAGAGTTGTTCCATGGTATTTCCATCATGGGTTTCGTTCAGCTGTCTACTGTCTCCATTGTATAACATTAAGGGATTAGTCTCACTTCTTAGACATGAAACAAACCTCCTGGATAGGCATTCGCCGCTGGTTGGAATTGTTGCTGTTTTTAGTTCATGCTTTTCAGCTATGTTACTTATATTAACTCCACTTGATGCAGACAGAGGAGACCCTGCATGAGCCACTGTCCTAGTTGAGTCAATTGGTCTATAATCCAATTCGATATTAACCATTTCTTCTGCCATGCCTCCATCAAGTGAGAAAGACAATAAAAATAATCCAATAGAAAAAAGTATTAACACGCCCGACAGAGTAAATGCCTTCGTGCTTTTAAATATAATTAACGAAATGTCCCAAAGTAGCAAGCAACGGATAGGCAAAACACGGTTACTCAAATTCAAATAAAACTACTAAATAAAACAGATAAAGGGGACGAGAGCGAATCGTTCCAACAGCCGGGGATGTCAAAAACACAAATTGTCGAGAGAGAGGGAGTCGAACTATACTCTCAAAAGAATGTGGAACCAAACGAAAATGACTTAATATGGAACATTTCTAGTAGAGTATTTGACCAATTTGAAAGTAATGTCTTGAATAGAGGTCTAACATTTATTCCTACAGTTGCTAATAAGCTCACTGATATTATTATGGACATTAGAATGCTTGCTAGGAATATTATGCTCAAGTACATATTTAAAGGAAATGCAAATGTGTTTCAATTAGTATTTAATATAAAAACTGTCCTTAAGCGAACAGATCATATTCATATGTCCGATTTTATGAATCG
Source organism: Protopterus annectens (assembly GCF_019279795.1). NCBI lineage: Eukaryota > Metazoa > Chordata > Ceratodontiformes > Protopteridae > Protopterus > Protopterus annectens. The sequence goes on along the minus strand of NC_056735.1, from coordinate 1,974,843,810 downwards.
TAAGTATTTTAGATTGTAAAGTATTACTAGTTGCGCATATTTTTTGGGCACATACATTGAACTTTAATAAGTTCACTAATTAAGTTGCTATAAGATCTTAGTTTATATTTTAATTTTGATATGTAATAGATATCTATTCCTGGGGACAGTTTTAATGCCCCCGATTTATGATGGTTTAGAATATATACGTTCGGGAAGTATATGCACGGCATGTTTGCAGGCATGAAATAGTTCTTTTTTACATATCATCTTGATTTAATATTGATTTGTTTCATAAAAAAGTTTCATTAGTTATACAAAGCAGCAGTTTGAGTATATTAATTGAATGTTAAGATGATACATGACTTTCGTATGTATATTTGCCTTGTTAGAGTTAGAAGTTTCTTAGAGAGAATTATGTCATTTGCATTTCATTGAAGGCTTAGTACATGCGCACTATGAAGTTTAGTGGATAAACAGTGGGAGATAGTTTTTTCTCCTACTTCTTAACTATTCTATTTCAGAGAACCTGCGATGAAAATATTTTCATGGTTTCAATAATGTATAGCTTAATGCTTTGAGAAGATTAGTAGTATACTTATAGAATGGTTTACTTTGGATGCGTGACAGTTTGTATTTCACTATGTGTTCGGTTTGAATACCGAAAAACAAAAGTTTTAGTAATTAGAGCAATATGATTTTAAGAGTTAATTGATTAATTTAACAAGAGTCACCTGATTAGTATATAAATGGCAGTTGGTTCTTGGTTCTGTTTTTTACGGTCTGATGAAGAAGTTTTGAAAGCGCTTACCGAATAAAGTACATTAATTTTATCTGTTTTATTTAGTAGTTTTATTTGAATTTGAGTAACCGTGTTTTGCCTATCCATTGCTTGCTACTTTGGGACATTTCGTTAATTATATTTAAAAGCACGGAGGCATTTACTCTGTCGGGCGTGTTAATACTTTTTTCTATTGCTTTCTAGATGATATTTGTATTTTTTGGAAAGAAATGGAGGAGAAATTGAATGAATTTCTGGAGTATATAAATACGACTACTACCTTTTTACAATTTACTAGTAAAATTACTCATAACAAAGTAGATTTTTTGGATATAAGTATTGTTAAAACCTTTGGGGGTATTAAGTCCAAAGTTTTTCAAAAGGAGACTCTCTAATTCATATCTTCATTTTGAGAGTGCCCACCCATATGTGCAAAAGAAAAGTATTTTTAAGGGACAATTGGTTAGAGCTGATAGACTCACCTCAATGGACGAAGACTTTGAGGATGAATGTGCCTTCTTGGGAAAACTATTTTTGGAGAGGGGATACCCAGCTAAGTTACTGGAGGATACTATTATGTATATTAAAAACCAGTGGAAGACAAGATTTATGCCTCTTTTAGGTAAAGGTAATGATTTTACATTTATTAATGGTGTGAAAAAGGATGGTAAGTTTAATAGGGTACTTACAATGGAATATAGCAATGACTCACAAAAGGTAGTTGATGTGGTGAAAAAATAATGGGATAGATTTATTTCCCTTACTGATCTTAATTGAAAACAAACTGTTAAATATTGTGTTTAAGAAAGGTACCAGTTTGAAGGAATTATTTGAAAAAGGGAATACCATATACAAGGGAAAAAGTCCTGGTACTTATAGATGTGGGACATGTGCCCAGTGTAAACATGTAGCTAATACTGACCAGGTGTTTATCAGAGCCAGGAATACATTTGTTAGAAGTACCTATTACAGTCATTGTATTTCTAGTGGGTTCGTTTATTTAACCAGCCAAGAGATGAAAGCGAACAATAAAAACAAAAACCAACAATTAAGTTCGCTGTGGAGAACCAAATAAAAAACTCCATGCCAAGTAGACAGTATTCTCGTCTTTGTTCGTTTACCTCACTATGCATTCTGTCTTTCTTCTCTTCTATCTTTACACTCATTTCTCTGTGCACATTACACTCTTCTCACTCACAAAATAGCCTATTTCTTTCTGCATTTTGATATTTTCCTATTTCTTTTAACTGATGTTAGAGGGCCGAATTCACGAAGGCTTGCACGGAGTCTAAGAGTAGAGTAAGACTCCATGCAGCCAACATGTCCGCCGAGCGATCCAGGAACAGCCGGTAGGGGCGTGCAAGTTTTGCCTTTGATGAAGAATTTCGAAAACGTATTTTGTGTGGAAAGCGTTTGGTATTTGGACAATAAAACATCTCCTGGGTACTTGGTCTGGACCCCTATTTGGTTCTCCACAGCAAACTTAATTGTTGGGTTAGTTTATTTACTGACCTGTGAAGTTTGCAGCGCGTTCTATGTAGGAAAAACTGAAAGACATTTAAAAAGGAGTATTTACGAACATTTTTATGATATAAGTAGGAGTAACGACAAAAATGCCCTATATAAACACCTACAGAGTTGTGCTCAAGCAAACTTTTTATTTTTTATACTTGAGGTCGTCCACAAAAATGCTAGAGGGGGTTTGTGGGAAACCCGCCTTGAATACCGTGAGTTGTACTGGCAGGTTTTCTTCGATGCTGGGAGACATCCTGGTCTTAATGAGAGTATTTCCGTAGCACCACTATTGAAGTTAAGAGCAGCTAAATTGTAAGAATTCTAAGATGTATTATGAGCCACTAGAGGGTAGCATTGCATTCGTTTTTATGCTGTATGAGCAGTTTCCTTAGCTGAATGAAATGTTTTTAAATACTTTCTATGTTATGTTTTATACATTTTAACACAATTATTTATCATAGTATTTTTTAACATTTTTATATATATATTTATATGTTTTATACATCAAAGGTTGCTGGTAGCAAATGAATGTTTCAAAATGGTGCTTTTTTGTATTTTTTGTATATGTGATTGATGTCAAGCTTTTATTGGTTGAATTTGAAATTTCTTGGGCTATTTAAGGGCTTGTTGTTTGTTGTAAGGGGTTATCTGATGAAGTCTTGGTAGACAAAAACTTATTGTGAATTGTGAGAGTTAATATTTTGTGTTTGGAATAAAGGATCATCATACCATGGTTCGTGGACTGTGTTTTCCAAACAGCACTTTTTTCTGGTCACTAAACAAAAGATAATACAAAAACTGAGAAATTGAAAGCTCTGTTATATGGATATTGATAATAACATACAAGCAGTTAAAATATTTTTAGTCCCTTTAGTCCTATACGCAGGTCAGGCATATTTGTATCAACCAGAGGAGCAGATGTGGACAGCAATTAAAAAAGAGCTGAAGGATTTTATCTGGGAGAGGAAGAGGGCAAGGGTCAAGTGGGATACGCTGATTCTTCCAATAGAACAAGGAGGATTGGGATTACCCAATTTGAAGGGGAATTTCAGAGTGACACAGTTAAGGCTCCTATAGATAGCACAAGCAGAAACCTATAATTCAAAGTGGAAAGGGATGATGACAAGACAGGAGGAAAGCTCAAGAAACAAGGAGAGACTGGGATTTTGGATGCAAACCTTTAAGGAGAATAACAATAATCATAAAGAATATTATATTCACATAGTAGCATAAAGTATTCTAAGAACTAAGCCAACATAGTAATGGAGAAAGGAGACTCTGAAAATAGGGATGACTACAATTAAGGATATAGACAATAGGCAAGAGGGGGCTGGAATTTGTTGGAGAAAGCTGGCAAAGGAACCAAGGTATCAGGAGAAAATAACTAGACAGGGATGGTAATAGAATGGGAAGATGCCAAGAATTTGTATGGACTGTATGTTAGAGATTGCCTTCCCTATCAAGGATTGATATAAGAGTATAGGCAAAGAGAAAGAAATAGGGGGGTCCTAAATGAAAGACTAGCACTGGTAGAGTTTTTAGTAGAATCTAGAGCAGAAGCAGCTGTTAAAAAAGGAATAATCAGTAGAACATAAAAAACATTGCGTGATAACTATAAGAATCAATCAGAGGAGGTTAGAAGGGAGTGGAAAGAGATGCTCGGGCTCTCTTCGCTCCCCTCACTGCCCCCAATTTCTTCCCGCCCCCAGTACCTCTAAATTTATAGTACTATAGCCACTCCCCTACTTTCTATTTCCTATCTGCTTTCATCTGAGATAATTCCACCCACCCCCATTCTACTACCCACATTGTAATAGCACCTATTAGCTTTCATCTGGCATTCTCCCATCACCCTTCCAGTACCTTTACCTCACCACTCTATCTTCTGGTGTTGCATCACCAGGTAAAACAAAGTTCCTTCACTCACTAGCTGAATCACATATAATGATATACGCCTCTTTACTACCCCTCTTGTTCACACCATACCTCCTTACCTTGTATGAAAACCAGTTTCTCACGGGATTTCAGGTCCCAAAAGGCCATACTATCACCCCAGCTGTAAATCCTTCCACATTCAACCATACTTACAGTACCAGATCCTATCCAACATCTTGTTCAGTCTATCAACATCTCAACCCCAGGCACATTAGCTCTAGATCCAAACTAATAAACAAATTCCTGAAGTTCATCACCAAGTATAGACTCAACCTAATACTTGGTGGTGATATTCACCCCAACCCTGGCCCACTCACTTCAGATACACATACCCCCTCTACTTGTAATCTAAGCTACAAACCTACAATTAATAGGCCAACTAACTCTCTCCTAGTCTGTCATCTCAATATTAGAAGCATTAATAACAAGGTACATGAATTGCAAGCACTTCTGGATGTCCACTCCCCTGAGATTCTCTGTTTATCTGAAACCTGATTAAAACCTAACACTAAAGACAATGAAGTGTTACCACCTGGGTACAACATACACAGGCTGGATCGTGCTTCGGGGAAGGGGGGGGGTAGCTGTACTCTATAAATCTGAGTTGAATGTCACCATAGATGTAATACAACCTCCTCAGATTAATAACTCTGAGATTCTTGCCACCAAATTGCAACTTAATAAAAATAAATGCATTAATATCATCTGTATGTACATTCCCCAGGTAACAATATATCTACATTTGAAGATATCCTGCACTGGCTATCATGTCACTACCCCAAGAAACCCTACTACTTGGAGACTTTAACATAGACTGGGGCACCTGTTCCTTAGAATCCCCAACCACCCATATTAACCTGCATGCATTTACACAAATCATATCCACCCCTACCAGGATAGGTAAACCCAACCAAAAAGAAAGTATACTTGACTGGGTACTCATAAACAGTCACCCCCAACTGTACACCTCTGGTACCCTCCTTAATGGCCTAAGCGATCACCTTCTCACATATGTAATTAAGCACAAAACCATTAATTCCCAACAACTCTTACTCAGAAAGGTTAGAAACAATAAAAACTTTGACCCTGCCAAATTCCAACAAGAACTAAACTCATGTAATTGGTCTATTCTAAAACACCTCCCCTTAGAGGAAGCAGTAGCATACTTTAACAACAAATTCATTGAGATCCTTGATTTGCATTAACCTGTTCGTTCAAAGAGAACCAAGGCAAAAACTGCACCATGACTTTCTATAGAGTCTAAGCTCAAAATTACCCTTAGAAACAAAGCATGGGCTTTATGGCGTTCTTCTAAAGACCCTCAAGATCACATTAAATACAGGCAATCCAGGAACAAAACCAAAAAATCAATTTTACAAGACAAAAAACAATACTACTGTAATTTACAGACAGTAAACCAAAATAACCCTCAGAAGTTCTGGGCAGGATTAAATAATCTACTACATCCTGGACAAACTTCAACCCCAATCCCTGCTACTACTATTGATAAAACCCCTGAAGATGTTTCTGATAGTTTTAACCAATTCTTTACTGAGACAATTCAAGCCCTAGCTAGCCAACTACCTCCTAGCTCCCCTGGTCCAGAAAGTAGCACCCCTAGAAACCTACTTGCGTTCAGCTTCCAACCAGTCGCCACTTCACTTATCCGTACCTTGATCAAAAAATTAAAACCCACTACACTTTCTGCTGATCAACTCCCTGCCGAGTACCAAGAAAAATCAGCTGATGCTATTGCTTACCCCGTCTCAATACTAATCAATAGAACCATAGTAGAAGCTAAAATTCCCACCATCTGGAAAATATCATATGTAATCCCACTTCACAAAGGAGGCAGCTCTACTGAATTCTCCAATTATAGGCCAATAGCTATACTCTCGCCACTTGCAAAGATTATGGAAAAATATATTCATAGACAATTCATGCACCACCTAATCCAAAATCGCCTTATGGCAGACACTCAGCATGGCTTCCGTCCTCATCACAGCTCTACTTCAGCCCTCCTAGCCTTTACTAACACCACAAACCATAATCGCAACAATAATTATATATCCTCAGCCCTCTTTTTGGATTTTTCCAAGGCATTCGATATGGTTGATCACAAACTTTTAATCCACACCCTGCAAACATTCTGTCTAGATACTGGAGCCCTCCAATGGTTTCAATCCTACCTGAATGGTCGACAGCAGGCTGTCCTCTGGCAGAACAAACTCTCTAACCTTCTACCTAACACCCTCGGAGTACCACAAGGCTCTATACTAGGGCCCTTGCTGTTCTCCATCTTCATTAACGACCTTTATACTGTCATCCCAAAAGTCAGCTGTATCCAATATGCTGATGACTCTACTCTGATTTGCTCAGCCACATCTCCAGTAGAGTTATGGTCAGCTACCCAGACCACCTTTAATACAATAGAAAACTGGCTTTCTGAACATCATCTGATCCTAAATCCCAAAAAAACTAAAATGCTGTTATTTTCACCAACACGTAGGTCTACCGCTTTCACCTTTACCATAAAATCAAATGATGGCACAATAATCTCCCCTGACCCATCTATAAAACTATTAGGTGTCATCATAGATAATAATCTAAAATTTGACCTACATGTTAACCAAACTATCAAAACCATCAATAAAAAACTAGGGTCACTTTACAGAATAAAAGCCTTCCTAATCCCTCCAGCTAAAATTGCCATAGCTCGCTCTCACCTTCTTTCAACCCTTCTGTATGCATCCCCTCTACTCTTGAATTAGAACAAGACTGTCCTTAACAAACTCTTAATTTGCTACAACCACATTGCCAGGTTTGCCACTGGGCTGCCTTTTAGGACACATCGTTGCATCAATCTAAATCAGCTTGGTTGGCTTGAACTACCCAGCCTAATCCAGTATAACCAACTGATTATGGCCTATAAAATCCTCTCTAATCCAGACAATACTCCTGCACTTAAAAATATTATCACCCCCTATAACAATCCTAGACCGCTTCGATCCTCTAACAAACTACCAATTCAGACTAGCAAAATTAATAACACAGCCGGTGATTCTCTCTTTGCAAACTCTGTAAGTAGATCCTGGAACTCTCTTCCAGCTGATATTACCTTACTTTCTACCTTAGGTCAATTTAAAACTAGACTCAAACAACATTTGTCACTTAACTGGCTATGTCATTGTATCAAGCCTGGCTAACTCTCTCTAGAATGTGTAAAAATCTGTTAACCAGTTTACTGTGTAATTTCATTTAATCCTGACTTGTGCTCAGGATTAACTGTAGCCTGTGGAACTTGTTTAACTTGCTTACTTATGTAATCTCTGTAAATAGTCTGTTTGTAATATGTAATGCTGGTGTTATGTAATGCTGTATCTGCTTACCCTTGGAGCTTTTCTCCCCGGGCCTCCGCTGAAAATGGACATGCATCCAGTCGGACTATCCCGGTCAACAAATGTAAAATAAAATAAAATGTTTTATAAACAATTCACAAAGAAACAATGGGGAATATATGTTTGTTCCCTACATATGCAACAAATTCTAGAAGATTTAGGATTTTTGCTTGGAAATGTTTACATAGACATTTGTATACCCCAAGTAGACTCCAAAGAATTTTTCCTGAGGTAGACAGCAAATGTTGGAGGTATGATGGGGAAGAAATAGGTAGATGGGAATATATTTTCTGGGAGTGTAATCAATTAGCAGACTTTAAAGTTTCCCTACAGACTACTCTATCAGAGATACTGGGTGAGTAAATTGATGTAACTAGGGTAATGATTTTTCTGAGCTATGATACAGAATCAGAATTAGTTAGACATATTAAGGCCTTGGTGAGTCTAATTATGGTGGCTGCCAAAAAGTAATTACTAGAAAATGGAAATCAAAGTCAAAACTGACTGTACTAGAAGTAGTGAATATAGTAACAGAGATAAAACAACTGAAATTGAATTGGGATCTTTAGAAAAGGGTAGGAGCAAATTACATAGGAAGAAATGGGAATTGTGGGAATAATACACACTGGGGAAGAATGAGGTTTAAAAGAAGGCAGGATCTGAATGAGCTATATAATGTTTGACTAACAATGATCGGGTAGATTATATGTGATGTATAATGTTTGCAGGAAAACTTGTGTCAGTATGGTTTGTGATGTAAAATGCTTGCAACTAGGATTATGTCAATATGGTTTTGTTTTCATTTATATAAATGTGATTGTCTATGTCATAAGTGATAATTTAATAAATATGTTTCTTGTTTAGAAAAAAGAGCTGGATCAATGTTTTTTTGTTGAGGGGAGGCAAACATTATAGAACAATGTTGATCCAGAGGGAAGCAAAGTATAAGAAAAAAGACCACTATTATTGGTGGGTCTTGATGCAGAGAAGTTATTTGATAGTCAGCTGGGATTTCTGAGTAGGGAAATGGTAGGATTTGCATTTCCTGATTGACCAATAGAGTTAATTAAAAGGATATATGAAGGGTCAGAAGCATAAATTAAGGTGGTAGGATTCCTTTCTGACAAGCTGTACTTAAGCAGAGGAATCAGGCAGGAGTGTCTTCTTTTCTTCTTAAACCTTTATGTGCTGTATATTTGGAGCAATTGGCAAAGAAAATAAGTGATTCATACATTCAAGAAGACAACTGATATGGTAGTCAAGAAAAATTACCTTTATTCAGAGATGATATTATCTTATACTTGATAAATCCCAAAAACTGGATTTTAGTGGTGTTGAATATTTGAATATTCTGAGACAGTTTCAAGTCTTTACTGAATATAAAATTAATAAGATAAAACAAAGGTTGTAGCAGTAAAATATGTATCCATGCATAAATTGGTTCATCAATACCAATATTTATGGTGACATAATAAGATGAAGCATTTAGGTGTAAGGATTAAAAAGGATTCTGTTATGGCACCTAAGACTATATGGGAAGAGACTAAACAAAAAATAATACAAAAACTTTGAAACTAGAAGCTCTTGATTATAGATACAGAAAGTAAGGTATGAGCAGTGAAAAAGTTTTTAGTCCCTTAATTTTATATATAGGTCATGCATATCTTTATCAACCAGAAAAGTTGTGGATAATAATTAATTAATAAGAGTTGAAGGACAAAATTTGGGAGGGGAAGAGGGCAAAAGTGAAGTGGGAAAAAATGATTCTCCTGCTTGAATAAGGTAGTTTAGGACTACTTGATTTCAATGGATACATTAGACTTACACAGTTAATGCTTATATACATAAAACAGAAGGTTATAATTCAAGGTGGAGTGGAATGATGAAATGGAGAAATCTGAAAAATAATAAGATTTTAGATGCAGATTCATAAGGAGAATAACCATAATCATGTAGAATATTACACTCATAAAGCTGCAGAAAGTGTACAAAGAACTAAGTCAACATAGGAATTGAGAAATGTAATTTTTCCAGTAGGGATGACTGCAAGTAGGAGTATCAAAATTGATTAGAGGCAGCTGGAATTTACTCGTGAAAATTATCAAGGTTAACCAAGGTACTGGGAGCAAATAGCTGAAAAAGGAATTGTTATAGAGTGGGATGAGGCCAAGCAGAAGTTTGGACTGCAGGTTAGAGACTGCACTACCTACCATGGATTGATATCAGAGTACAGGTAAACAGAAAGGGATAGAGGAGTGCTAGGTGACAGACCTGCTCTGAGAGAGTTTTTGGTGAAGTCTAGAATAGAAGTTGCAGTTACAAAATGGATAGTTAACAGGGGATATAAAATATTGCATGGTAATTACAATATTATAAGAGGTTAGAAAACAATGGGAAGAGATCCTGGACAGGCAATTTACAACGGGATAATGGGAGGACATGTTAGCTCCAAGGTTTAGGAATTTTGCATGTAAGTGTTTGCAGAAGTATTTTATACCCTAAACATACTTCAGTGACTTTTTCCACAGGTAGATAGCAAATGCTGGAGATGTGATGGAAAACGGAGAGTTAAGGGAACGTTTTCTGGGAGTGTAAAAAGTTGGCAGATTTTAAAAATTCCCTAGAGAGTACTCTGTCAGAAATGTTGGGGGAACACATGTCTGTAACTAAGGCAATTATACTTAAAAAAACTTTGTTAAATTATCAGTTGACAAAGGCAAAATTACATGTCCATAAAAGTAATCAAACCATATTAACAAGTTTACATTTACAAACATTATACATCATGTCTATTGTTATATATCCTATAAACTAGGCAACATTATAAATTCACATCCTGCCTTTTGTTAAACCTTATTTCCCCTCCAAAACATTTTTCTGCATGTACAAACACCTGTGGTATTGCTCGTAGACAAAGAACCTTTAGCCAGCAAATAAAAACACTAAAGTTTATTTTGTCAGTTTAGCGCTTTTGTTCCTACTAGTGAAGTTTTAGCTACTTTAGTATTCTTATTGGTTAATTGTACCAATGTAATTTTTAGAATTTTTGTATTTAAATGGCTTCCTTAGTTCTGATGAAGTTCCAAACGTAGTAGGAACGAAAGTGCTAAACTGGCGAAATAAACTTTATTAGGTTCATAGGTTCATACTAGGCTATCTGGTCTAGGGCATTTATAAGCCTAGCCAGAGTGTGTTTGGCTTTCGCCACCCATTTTAAATTAATTTTGCTATGCCCTTTTTCGAGGTTAGTATACTGTGCCTCTGTCTAACAGTGACACAGAAGTGATACCCGGGGTAAACCTATGATCTCCCATCCACTCATCAAGATTCCTCTTGAAGAGAGTCAATAAGGGACTCTGCCTAACCTGGACTGGGATTTTATTCCAGAATGAAGGGAGCCTCTGGGTTATGAATCTGTCCCTCCAGCATGTCCTATTTATTTCAGTGCTGAGGTTCAAGTCTCTCGGAGCGTAGCTCGATGGGATTTGGATTTTCTGAGGTGCAGCATGTCCATTAATTCCGGGTTGGACATGGCTTTATACGTCAGGCACAGATCGCCTCTGAGCAGGCAGTATGCCACTGAGTAGAGCTGGAGTTTCTTTAACCGGGCAGCATATGGCATCTGTTTGAGCCCTTTGATCCTCTTGGTGAGGTACTTTTGGGGTCTTTCCAGTTGCTGCAGGTGTCTGGTAAGGTACATCCCAAAGGGGCATTGTACTCAATTATGGGCCTGATGAGGGATGAGTAAAGAGGCACGATGACCTCCCCTGATCTAGATGTGAATCCCTTCATGATTAGGTGGGCTATATAAAATGTTTTTCTAACCACTTTGGCCACGTGATTGTCAAATGAGAGATTGCTATCAACTTGGGTCCCCAGGTCCCTAATTACTTCTTCTGTACTTAATGGATTACCACCTATGTGGTAATTTGTGGGCACTTTGTTTTTGCAAAAGGGGATGACTATATACTTTTTGGCGTTTAGCTTGAGGCCATGGCTCTGGCACCAGTTGTCTGTTTCTATGAGGCCCTGTTGGAGGATGCTTGTGTCGGCTGGAGAGTCGATTATGGCGCCCAGTTTGCAGTCATCTGCGAACTTGGTCAGCCACAGTCCTTCTGTGTTGGCCTGTACCTCCGAGAAATATATACCGAACAAGAGAGGTCCCAGGACTGAGCCTTGTGGGATGCCACTTGTAACTGGTTTGGAGTCCGACATGGCTCCAGCAATTCTAACCATGTGGGTTCTGTCCTTGAGCAAGTTTGCAACCCATCTAGTGACATAGGGGGTATATTTAAGCTGGTGAGCTTATCTATAATGCCCGAGTGGGGTATTGTATCGAAGGCTTTTGTGAGGTCCAGGTAGGCTGTGTGGACCACCTTCCCCTCGTCAATGGCCTTGGTGACTGTTTCAAAGAAATCAACCAGGTTTAAGAGGCAGGATCTGCCCTTAACAAAGCCGAACTGGGTAGGATCCAGTGTCTGTAGGTCCCCAATATCTTTACTTATGAAGTCCATGATGATCCTTTCCATAGCTTTGCAGATCAAGCTAGTCAGGCTTATGGGGCAATAGTTTCCAGGATCCGTTGAGGCACCAGCTTTGTGGAGAGGGACCACTGTTGCTGTACGCCACTCTTTGGGTACATATCCTGTAGTAAGGCTGAGATTGAACAGTAGTTTCATGTTTGGGTTTAGCTCTTCTTGGAGTTCATGTAGGACGCAGCCCGGGACACCGTCTGGTCCCATTGATGCTGTGTTTTTTGCTTTGGAGAGGGCGGCTCTTACCTGAGCATCTGAGATGTCAGGGGGGCAGCACTCTGCTGGGATAGATATTTGCCCTTTTGGTGGGGGGGGGGTTTGCACTGAACCTGTAGCTAGGATGTTGGCAATGTCTGTGGGTTCGATGTATTTTTTGTCATTTTGGACTAATTCTGAGCATATCTGGGAATTCCCACCCAGGTTCCTAACATAACTAAAGAAAGCCTTGTGATTATCCGTAGTGTCCTGTGCAATTTTTCTCTTGAAGCTGGCCTTAGATAATTTTATGAGTGCCCGTAGATTTTTGCTAATACCGATCAGAGATGCTTTCCCTTTTTGGGATTTTGCTCTATCATGTAGTAGCTTCCTCCTTCTATTGTATAGTTTGTTTATGGCTGGGGTCCACCAGACAGGACGTCTGCCTTTGGAGGATTGGGTCTTGGTTTTATTTGGGATTGCATGATCCATGCATTTCTGAAGGTGTTCATAGAATGCGTTTATAAAGGATTCTGCGGTCTGGGCCGTATTTTCCACAGGCCCGGGAGCTTTGAAGGATTCCACCTCAGTTTTGAGAAGTGTGAAATTTGCTTTAGAGAAGTATTTCACTGTGGTTTTCTGGGCAGGGGGTGGGGTCGGGATGTGAATATCCAGTGAGATTAGTTTATGGTCTGATCTTACCAGTGAGGGATACACTTCTAGTCTGGAGCATAGAGTCCCCATGTTGGTGATGATCAGGTCCAGTATGTTTTCCCCTCTTGTGGGAGTGGTAACAAGTTGTTCCATAGCATTTGAGTTTATAAATTCTAGGAACCTTTGGGCTAGGGTGTTGGAGCTAGAGTAATGCTCCCAGTCTATGTTTGGGTAGTTGAAGTCGCCCAATATAATGGTGTTTGGAGAGACCTTCATATTTTCCAGTGTTCTCAGGAAGGCCGAGTGGGGTTCCTGGGTTTGGGAGGGTGGTCTGTAGCAGGCTATAAACTGGAAGGCAGTTTTACCCACTGTTAGTTGCACATGGATAGTCTCTGATGCTTCGTGCTGTACCACCAACCTGGAGGTGTGGGTATCTTTGATGAATATTGATACTCTCCCTCCTTTTGTGGTTCGGTCCAAGTTTTGGGCCAAAAAGCATGGTATGAGGTATAACCTGGTAGTGCTGGGGTGCTCTCAGAAGCCTTGAACCAGGTTTCTGTTACTGCACAGATATCGATGTTCTCCATGCTAAGGAGAGTTTCGAGTGCATGCATCTTGAGGTTTAGACTTCTGGCATTGAGTAGCATTACTCTTAGTTTCTTATCCCTTGTGATACCTATGGAGGTGGGTTTGTCTTTTGAGCCTTGCCTAAAAAAGGCACTATGGGGGAAGTAATTTGCCAATATCCAAAAGCCCAGGGGTGACGGGTACAAGCCGTCCCTAGCGAAGCATCATGGCTTGTCGAGCATGTCATCCCAGGCTGACAGGCATTGGATCCCCTTTGAATGACACCAATATTTAAGCCAATTGTTGAAATTGATCATCTTGTCTTCATATTGTGGCATCATTCTTGGTGAGGGTAAGATGCTACTCAAGGTCAGGGTCATACCGGCCTGGGCTACATGTTCCGAGAGCTCCTCTATGTCTCTTTTCATGTAGTCCAGGGAGGTACATCTCAGGTCATTCACACCAGCATGGACAATGACTGAGTCATATTTGTACTTGCCTTGGAGTGACCTGAGTGCTTGTGTTATGTGGCGGATCCTAGCGCCCGACAGGCAGCTCACCGTGACCTTCTCCTTGTTCAGCCTGGTGAGCGGGGCATCAGTGTGCCTGACGATAGAGTCACCTATTACAAGTGTATCAGGTGTGTTGTTTAGCGTTAAGGGCTGTGACTGTTTAGCACACTGGCTTTGTGAGCTATGTGTTGCACGTGTTTTGTTTTGGGGTAGCAGTTGCTTGGGTGTCTGCTTTGGAGGTCTCTGCTGCTTAGGCAAATTTTTATTTAGAGCCTCCAAGTATGTTTTTGTGTGTTTATGTGTTTGGTTTGCTGTCGTGGTAGGTCTATGTGAGACTGGAATTGTAGTGAGTGTGGTTTCCTTCTCCTCCTGACTGGTTACACCAGTACTAAGTTGAGAGAGCTTAGCCTCCAGTTTGGCTATATGGTTGCATCTCTCACATGTGTTGGAATTTGTTGGGAGGAGGAGAGGGTTGTAACATTGCCTCAAGATTCCCAGATTCACCAGCTGGACCGGAGAGGAGATTGACAACTGATCTTTGGACATATTAAAACAGTTCGATCACAGCCACAAAACACAGCAACCACCTGGCTTAGGATAATCTAATTTATTCACCGACTAAGCGCTTTCACCAAATCAATGGCTTCCTCAGAGTCAGTGTAAAAAACAAAGAGCACAGCTTATATACTTTCAATGCAAGATACTCAATCATCAATTAATTAATTAACTAGTTAATTGAATACAATAAACTTAATAAATTAGATTATCCTAAGCCTGAGGTGGTTGCTGTGTTTTGTGGCTGTGATCGAACTGTTTTAATTCATCTTTATCCTGTTTTTTTGGAACTTTGTTTGTGATCTTTGGACATGCTAGAATAGTATTGGGAATTCCTTTATAATTGAAAAAAAGGGCCAGTGGGGAACAAGGTAGTCAAGGGGAGTTTGTGAGGGTGTAGTGCTTTTAATTTTTTAGTGCTGAGTTATATAATTGCTTTAGTGAGCAAGTGCCAGGTAACTTAAATGCAATGTGTTACAGGTAACTTAAATGCAAAAACGACAAACAGTAACTTTCTTTCAAGTGAAACAAGGAAATAAGTACAGTAAGCAATGCAGATATCACTAGGGATCCACAGAAGCGCTGAAAAGCCGCGTTTTAGATGCAATTAGCGTTTCAGGGAAATAACAAGCAAACAAACAATTGCTTTTATTTGCTGGCTAAAGGTTCTTTGTCTACAAGCACTACCACAGGTATTTGTTTGTTTATAGTTGCTGGTAGTTCACCTGTCTGTTTTTTTTTTTTTTTTTTTTTTTTTTTGATGGTTTGATTTTTCTGCATGTATTGTTCCCACAATTTCCATTTCTCTATGTAATTTACTCCTACCTTTTTCTAAAGTTACCATTTCCTGGTCTTTCTTTTATCTCTGTTACAATATTCACTACTTCAGGTATAGTTGGTTTAGATTTTGATTTCTGTTTTGTAGTAATTGCCTTTTTACCAATCAGCAGAATTAAATTCAGCAAAACCTTACTATGTCTAGGCAATTCAGATCCTGAATCCAAGCTAAAAAAAATAATTTCCTTAGTTACACTCATTTGCTTGCCCAGTATTCTCTAGGGAACTTCTAAAGCCTGCCAGCTCATTACACTCCTAAAAACATATGTTTCCAGTTACCTGTTTCTTCCCCATCATACTTCCAACATTTTCCATCTACCTGAGGAAAAGTGCTTTGGAGTCTGCTTGGGGTACAAGAGTATCTATGCAAACATTTCCAGGTAAAAATCCTAAATTTTATAGATTTTGTTGTATATTTGATGTATATATATATGTCCTTCCATTGTTTCTTTCTGAATTACATATCTAATCTTCCCAGTCTTTTCTGACCTCCTCTGATTGATTCCTATAGTTATTTTGCAATATTTTATATGCCCTACTAATTGCCCCTTTTTAATAGCAGTTTCTGTTCTAGAATCAATTAAAAACTCAACCAGCAGAGGTCTTTCATTTAGGATTCCCCTATTCCTTTTTGTTTGTCTATACTCTATCAATCCCTGATAAGGAAGGCAGTCACTAGCCTGCAATCCAAATGTCTCCTTGGCCTTTTCCCATTCAATGACCTTCCCTTCTTTGTTTGTTCACAGTACCTTGGCTCCTTTCCCAGCTTTCTCCAGTGAATTCCAACCTCCTCTTGTCTGTTCTCTGTACCCCTAATTTCAGTCACATCATCAGTAGAATCTCCTTTCTCCATTCCTGTGTTGGCTTAGTTTTTAGTGTACTTTCTGCTACTTTATGAATAAAACATTTTTTTTAATTTCTCCAAATCTTTTGGGTTTCTAATACCATTCCATTCCTAAGCAAAAGTACGATTAAAGTTCATGAAATTAGTATTGTTTCAGTCTTTGATGTCAGCCAAAAGTGCTCTTTGCAGCACATGCAATGTGCCCAGTAATGACTCCTTCTGTAATTTGTGCAGAGTTACATGTATTGGTAGCATATCTAAATATAATTGTAGACTCTTTTTAATAAGACCTGTTGCTTCTACTACTATTGGAGCTATCTGGGTATCTTTCTTCTACATTGCTCTTGTTTCTGCTTGCAAATCCTGATATTTTATGACTTTGTGACTCTCTGTACACAGGACACTGTAGTCATTGGGTGTGGCAATTTCAATAATCAATGCTTCTTTTGTCTTCTTTTTTGAACCACTATATCCAGTTTTCTAGCATCTTTCTTTTGAACTGTAGGTAATGGATGATTCCATGTGATGTAGACTTCATCATTTTCTATGATGCTTTGTGGCTCATGTTTCCAGTGTTTTTCAGCTACTTCAGTACCATAATGTTTGCACAATCCCCAGTGCAACAGTCTCGCCACATTATTATGCCTTTCAGTATACAATCCTTCTGCTATTAGTATGTGCCAACCAGTAATGAGGTGTGCAACTGTTTCCAATTATGTTTTGTAAAACCTACATTTGTCTATTTCTTCCACATGTTCAATGGACTTTGTAAACCAATGTGTGAGTAGCCCACTGTCTTGTGCCACCAATATTAACCTTTCATCTTTTGGTTTGAATTTGCCTCTCCTTAACCATTCCTGCATTCATTCCTGATCAACATGAGGTACTTCCAGAAGTTTTCTATACTTGCAACTATATTTATGCATTTTCCACATTTCTTGCCTTCTCATCTGGTCCTTCACCTTACATTCTTTATTTTGTTTTTTGGCACATTCAGTTGCTGTCTGGTTTTTATCCACTTGTGGTTTGATTTCCATTCCTGCTTGACACTGATATGCTTCTGCAAGATTAAGCAGGGAAGTCATCTTAGATTTATTCTCCTCATGTTTCAAAACTTTCACTACATTTGGGTCTTATGAGGTCAGCAGATATATGTGGGATCTCATGATTTCAGGTCTGTACATGCAATCAATTTCAAGGAGGCCCATCCCTCCCATGGAACGGGGAATATATATTCTTGGTATGCACTGATTTGTATGAATCATTTGGTGACCATGAAGCATCCTTATTGTTTTCCTATCTAATCTATCCAACACATTTTGGGACCAGTCAATCACTACAAAACTGTAAGTTAGGACAGGAAGAGCAAATTGGTTTATAGCTTGGATTTTGTTTCTAGATGTCAGTGCTATTGTAAGGATTAATTTAAGTCTCCTAAAGTACTCCTTACTTTTATTCACATTTGTTCATGTTTTATTGTTGATCCTTCATCATTTCCCAAATGTTTATACACTCCCTTTTGTTCAAGTTCTTTTAGATCACATTCTTGTCCCAAACTGATATTTTCTTGGTGCTGCAGTTTCCCTGCTTTAAAGGTTGCTTTTGCACATTTATCAAGACCAAATGACATTTTTATATCATCTGAAAAAGTTTTGACAACTTGCAGTTGTGCCTTCAGTTTCTCATCTGATGAGCTATACAGTTTTAAATCATCGACAAAGAGAAGATGAGAAGTCTTTACACTTTGTTGTTTTCTAGGAGCGAAATTATAGGTTCATAGATTAGTACTAAGCTAACTGCCCTTGCGAGCCATTTTAAGCCTAGCCAATTATCTCTTGTGAGACTCAAACCCTGCACCTTGTGTTTGTAAGGCAAACACCTTAATCATTAGGCCACCCTGTTAAGTAGGCCTAAGCTGTTAAGTAGACAGTTTAATGGGTTAAGGGCAAGGTAGGATAGCAGAGGTGACAGAGAGTCACCGTGGAATATCCCCCTTTGAATTTTTATCCCTGAAATAATAATTTGTCCTTTATCATGGCTTAATTGCAAAGTGGTCTGCCACTGTTTCATGGTCACTGTAATGTAGTCAGTCAGTCAGTGTAGGGTGTATCTTATACCTTTTTCAGCACTCTTTTATCCATGAATGTGGGATACTATCAAATGCTTTTTTGTAGTCAATCCATACCATGCTTAAATTCTTCCCCTTTTTACAGTTCTCCACTATGACTTTATTTAACAATAAATGATCCTTTGTTCCATATGACTTTCTTTTATTGTCCTTTTGTTCTATTGCCATAATTGAGTTTTCTTTTAAATGACTATAGATTCTGTCGGCATCAATTCCCATGTATAGTTTATACGCTATTGGAAGGCAAGTTATTGGTCTATAATTTTTAAGGTAGCTTGCAGGTTCACTCTTAAGTAGGAGCATTGTTTTTCCTGTTGTTAACCAGGTTGGTGTCTGTTCGGGGTGTGCATATAAATAGTTCTTACTTATGGCTAAATCTTTGTACAAAGATGTTAATACTTTTAACCAAACTTTAGGTACTGTATGTGGGCCTGGGGTTTTCCAGTTATAGTCCACAACTTTCTCTGGTTAATAATATTCTGTATAACTGTTGCTATTCTACTTAAGGATCTGCATCCAAAATCCTATTCTTTCTTTATTTCTTGACGTACCCCTCTGCTTCATCATCACCCCTATCCACTTTGAATTGTAGTTTTCTGCTTGTGTTATGTATATGAGCCTTAACTGTGTAGCCCTAAAATATCCCTTGAAATCAAGAAATCTGTTGGGAAGATGAACTTATCCCATTTAACTCTAGCCCTCTTCCCCTCCAAATAAAGTCCTTCAACTCCTTATAAATTACTCTCCACAACTTTCTCTGGTTAATGAAAATATGCCTGGTCTGTGTATAAAAACTAAAAGCATTTTCCTGTTTGCCTATTGTTATCCATATCCATAGACAAGGGCTATGGAAGCAGTTTCTGTGTTATCTTTTGTTTAGTTTCTTCCCACATATCCTTAGCTGCCATAACCAAATCATTCTTAACCCATACTTTTAAATACTTCATTTTATCATGTCCCCCAAAATATGGGTATTGCTGGACCAACTCATGTGCAGTACATAGTTCATAGCTATAGTCTTTGTTTTATCATCATTAATTTTATATCCTGAAAAAAAACTGCTACTGTCTCAGAATATTCCACAACAGTGCAATGTCCTTTCCTGGTTCGATCAGGTACAAAACAATATAATCTGCAATTAAAGCAATTTTTCTTGAACACCATACCAATTATATGCTTGAATTTCTGAGTCCCTTATTTTCTTTGCCAGTGGCTCTAAATATAAAACAAATAACAAAGAGGAAGGATGCCATCCCTGACTGGTTCCTCTCTTCAGACACAACTTTTTAGACAGGAACCCTTTCACTTTGATGTTTGCCTCTGATCCCTCATATATCCTTCTAATTAACTAACTTTATTACTCTATCAGGAAATATAAATACTTCCATTACCCTATTAATAAAATCCCAGTTTACTCTGTCAACTGCTTTCTCTGCATCAACACCCACCAATAACAGCATTTTCTTAAATTCTGCCTCCCTATGGATCATCATTATTCTATTATTGTTGTCAAATGTCTACCTCCCCTACTCAAAACCACATTGGTCCATATCTATCAACTGTGACATCAGCTTTGCCATTCTTTTAGTCATTATAGACATAAACACTTTATAATCATAGTTTAGAATTTAAATAGCCCTATAGGAAGCTGGATCACATGGGTCTTTCCCATCTTTAGGCATTACACCCACCACAGTTTTTCCAGCATGTTGGTTCCTCCATTCCTTTTAAAATACTATTAAACAAGACCTTCCAGATCTATATCACTTTTTCCTCTCCTGACTTCCAAATGTCAACTGGAATACCACCTCTTCCTGGAGACGTTCCTGCAGATTGGTTATACATCACCATTTTTATCTCATCTCTTCCTAGCTTAGCTGTTAGTTTTTGAGCCTCATCTACCTCTAACCTTGGGAAATTTAAGTTTTCCATAAATATTTCCATTTGTGCTTTTTCTTGACTTCTGCACTTTTCTGCTTTATACAAATTTTCATAAATTTCAGAAATAGCTGTAATACTTCTACAGGATATCTAGTTATTTTTCTTGTTATAGACTTGCTAAGTTTGGACACGGTTTTTGTGCTCTGCAGTTATTATATAAAAAAATTCTTTACAGTAAAGTTCCTAAACTCATGTATATTATCCAGGTAGTCCCTTACTTTCTCTTTAGCATTCTGCAATTGCACCTCTTCTTGTACTGGGAGATTCCCTCTTATTTTGTACTAATTTAACCTTTGTCATTCCCTCTAAATAATTCTTATTACTTCTTAATAATCTCTTTTTTTCTTTTATTTTTACCCTATTTTTAAACTCCACTTTCTTTTTATCCAATTCACTAGCTATAACTTCTGGAGTAGTTTCTAGCTTCCCTAATAACTTCCAGATAATTTCCACTACCAATTCCTTAAATTCTTTTCTTTTTAACAGGGTGAGAAAGTGTCAGTGCCTCATCTTTACTTCATTACCCTGCATTTATATCTTAGTAAATTATTGGTGCATGATCTGAAATAGTTATTGGATGTGTATCAAAGTTCTCAATTAAATGCACATGTTCCTGTGAAATATAATTTCTGTCTAGTCTAGCACAGTTATGTACCTTGGGGAATAATATGTAAATTCTCTCCAAGTTCCTACTATTAAATTCACGTCTTCCATTCCAAATATTTTCATAAATTTCTTCAGAAATGTACCCTCTTTTGTTTTATTTCTCTTATAGGCTGCCCAGATACATCCTCATTGTTGCAAATCAAATTCTAGTCACCACCTATAAGTAATAATCTCTGCTTAAAGTTGATTATTTCTCCCCTGAAATTTTTAAGTTCCATAACAGCAATTTTAGGCAGAATATAAATACATGCTAGCATAATCCTCATCTCTTGCCAGTAGTCCCTTACTACCAAAAATCTGCCATTATCATCTTTTCCCCATCTTTTTTCACTACTGAAGCTCCTCTAGCTTTTCCTCTTTTCCTGTGTCCCTGATATTCTGCAGAATACCTTTCCTGAAATCCTTTTGTTATCAAATTCACATGCTCTTTTCTTTCCAAATGTGTCTCCTATAGCATTGCTATTTGCAGTCTGCATTTCTTAATATAATTAAATATTTCATTTTATCTATACTTGTGAGACCATTCATATTCCAAGAAAATATGGAAAGTGTTGCTATTATGGTAGGAATTCATTATTATCATATATTTTATATATATATATATATATATATATATATATATATATATATATATATATATCAGCCTTTTTAAATGTAAAAACACATAAAAATGAGAAATTATACACTAGTGTGGTTGTTCTCAACAAAACTTTTTAATAGGTAAACACTTTTGTTCTACATCAATATGTATTTTTGCAGTTTGTCGGTTTTGTTTTGAGTACGCAACTTTTTAAATGTCTATTTCCAACTTTTGTGATACATGCACCCACTAATGTTTGGCAGGTTAACCCTTTATATATTTTTTTCTAATCACCAACACTGGAACCTATGTCACATTTTGCAAGACTTTTTATTTTAATGAAAACCTTCAAAAAAATTCCAGAACACTCCCATAATCTGTTAACCTAATAAAAACAAGTATAACTATATACATCTTCAAATAATGAAGTTTAACCCTTCTAATAGGGACATTTGTGCTAAATAGACATCTACTAACACAGGGCTTAATTAACCTGAAATGGAGACTATCCAGATACATGTTATAGCCTGTGCATCTAATTATACTAATTGGTTTCTGTTCTTTTTTTATCTTATCCCCTCCAGATGTGAAAACAACTTGCATGCTTTCAGAAATCATTAACTTTTAGTCTCAAAGAAACCAGTTTTCTCAATTTTATTTCCCTAGTATCAGCTTGCCTCCATAAGAGAAAAAAAGAAAAAAATGTAGTCCTCTGCTGCAGCCTAAAAGATAAGCAGAAATATTTTTAGCAAAATAAAGACTTTTCATTATATTCAGTGTTCTCATATTTACTACACTTAAAATTTATTATATTAAGCCAAGGTCTTAGCTAGACATTCACCTTTACACAAGTAAGAGAAACATATCAGCTTTACATATATTATGATCTATGTATTTTTACACCCCATCTCCTACCTCAGCAACCCAATATTACAACCTATTAACTTTAACTATTAAACATGCTTTTGTCTAGCTTTTCTTCTCTTTCTGCACTGTAATGCCTACATTTCTTATTGCTAAAAAAGAAGAAAGAAAGAGAAGAGGAAGAAACAAATGCATCTGTTTTTTTACTAACTTTATCACATACAAGAACAACTGAAAATACTTTGCTATAAAATATGCAATTTATATTGTGAAAAGTTTCATACAAATACTGTTAAGAACAGAAATTGTTTTACTTAGTTACCGCTTTCCTTGTTTTTGCTCTCACCCCAGAGTCCTTCCAAGCATTAATGACACAAAGTGAGGCAAATGCTTTTTAGTTCCTCACAAGATTAACAAAGTCAACTAAAGTTCACTGTTTCCACTTATTCTTATACAGCTCTATGTCACAAATGTGATTGATGATTTGCAGTCTCATATTTATTCACTAATTTTCATTTGCTAGTCTTCTTGTTAATCTCCATCTCCCAACTCCAGATTCTGTTTCAATTCCAAGGTACTCTCAGTTCTTCTGGTCAACTCCTGTGCTTTTCTTAAGAATTGTTCTTTGGAACATAGAAAAGGTTTCCCTGGCAAAGTCTCTGTGTGTGCTTTATTATCAGAAGAATGAGAAGCAGAGTCCCTTTCTAATTGATGGGCTCATTTTTGTTGAACAAACATTTGCATTTCCTCCTTAGCCTGTTCCACATCAAAAAATGACTTTGACCCTCCAGGAAAAAAAGATTATGAAGACAGCTGAATACAGCAGCTTGAATATCACACCTGCCTCTTGACATTCCCTGATTACTGGGATAAAACTATTTCTCTTCTGCTTGGTGTACAGTCAATAATCAATTCCCATAAACAATCATCTGTCTCCAACTTTTAATCCTTTGACTTTTTCCTCAGTTTTGTCAGGATCAACTGTTTTTGCTAATAGGTTTGCATCTTTACCAGAGGTCTTGGCTGCTTTCTCATAAAACAGATTTGGAGCATACACACAGTATGCCCATTCAATTAACAGTTCCTGCTGTGGAATACCAGTCCAGGTTCTTATCTGTACCTTCATAAAATTAACACAGTCTGTTCCTTCTAGTTTCTCTGGTACAGCAGAAGATCTTAGATTTTCCCTTTGTACTCTGTCCTCTAATAATACCATTTTTTGAAATATCTCTTCTTGAACAGTCTCAATCTCAACAAGCTTTTTCTCCATTTTGAACTCTGATTTTTGCATTTTTATTAGCTCAGCTGAATATCTGTTGAAAGATTTTTTCCATTTTTCCCCAACCTTTTGTTTTTTGAGTTCATATACTCCTTCAGTGTTTTGTTTATTTTAATCAGATCTGAGCACATCTATTTTATTTTTTCTCTAGATTTCTGGAAGCCAGGTCTTGCACCAAAGCTGGAGCTTGAATTGCTTTTTGCTGAACAGCTGCAGTATTCTTCACAGTTAGTGTTTTCTCTTCAACTTTTCTAGTTGATTTTCTTTCAGGATCTCTTAGTTTCTTCTTTGCAGGCATTTTCCCCAACCTTTTGTTTTTTGAGTTCATATACTCCTTCAGTGTTTTGTTTATTTTAATCAGATCTGAGCACATCTATTTTATTTTTTCTCTAGATTTCTGGAAGCCAGGTCTTGCACCAAAGCTGGAGCTTGAATTGCTTTTTGCTGAACAGCTGCAGTATTCTTCACAGTTAGTGTTTTCTCTTCAACTTTTCTAGTTGATTTTCTTTCAGGATCTCTTAGTTTCTTCTTTGCAGGCATTCAGACAGTTCACTTACTAGCCAGTAGGTGAATGTTACTAAAACTTGCAGAATTACTCACCCTTATTGATAAGTTTCTAATTTTGCATTAGAAATCTGAAATTAAGCTGTTTCATCAGTATGCAGCCATCTTGGAAACCCAACATTTTTTTACTGTTTTTAGTGAATTGTTGATGATTACAATCAGTTAATAAAGTCAGAAATTTGTTTGTGTCTTTCGGCTTTTCCCGGTTAGGGGTCGCCACAGCGGAACTCCGGTCCGCTAATGATTGGCAGTAGATTTTCGCATTCTGGCTTGCCGGGCCTAACGCACAACCTTCAACGAAGGAACACCCATTCACACATGTCGGCACACAGAAGATGCTCTGAGAATCGAATGGGCAACATCTAACTGTGAGGCGACAACGCTACCGCAGCACCACAATTTTTCTTTTTTAGAAAACATATGTTGCAGTAAATCCTGTTGTTATACTAACCTTCAAATATGTTTTAAAAAAAAAATGTCTGTTCATTTCATTTAAAATTACTAGAAGAACGTCTTTCACAGAAAATCTGCAGCAAAATTATAATGAACATGTCAGACTTCAGAGTGAAAATCACTGCAGGTTTCTTCCTTTAATATAGTAACAAGCTGCCAGAATCATCTTCATTGTGGACATAAGCTTTCTTTTAACAGGTTTGCAAAAAGCTCACCTAACTTCCACTTCCTTTAACATATGATAAAGAGAAGCAATTTTAATTGGAAATATGCATCATTATGAAAGAAACATATTATCACTTTTGTATCCAGAGCTTATCTAAGCAATCTTATCTTGGTTTGTGATTTACTGTGGAGTTGACTAGTAGGATAAGTTTTATTTGAAATTATATTTTATTATTTTACCACTGTTTTTCACTGTTTGTAGGAAGGAATGTGTAACTTGTAGACAAGAAGATTTACTTTGATTTACATTTTGTTGTTTTACCTGTAATTTGTCACTGTTGATTGTTAGGAAGGGGATAGGTTTTAGACAGGCAAGCTCTAGCCATTCCAAGGGGCCTGGTCAGCTATAAATTCACACGGACTTCAGAGAGGACAATCCAGAGCTTATCTAAACAATCCTTTCTTGGTTTGTTTTTTTTTATTGACTTTTACTGTTAAAAAGAAGTGCGACTGCGAGCGATAGTGAGCAGAAGCTACTGATCGCTTTCACCCATGACGTAAAGGAATTACAGCTTTTGCCTATCAGAACTTGTTCGGTCAGAACAACAACTTTACTGTACTTACTTTAGTATTTAGTTGTATATTGCTTCTGTGATTTTTGAATTCTGTGGTTACTGATTTTGATTATTCTTTTCTTTTATAATTTCTTATTTGTTTGAAGCTGAATATGAATTCCTTAAATGAGTATGCCATTAATGATTTGCTAAAGCATAAATATATTGTACAGTGTAATAAATGCTATTATGCATATTTAAAGGTAGCACCTGATAAACACTGGTGATCTGTGTTCCTCATGTCAAAAGTTGGATGATTTGCTTACCATTATTAGAAGTAAATCATGGCAAAGAGCAAATAGAACACATTTAGGAATGATGTGTCTATTGTCTGTAAAGATCATTCATCTCCTATGAAACAAGAAGATGCCCCCTGACAACTTTGGAATTCTTAATGCAAGTATTCAGCAGTCTGAGGATTCAGAGTGTTTAGAAGGAAACAAAAAAAGAAAGAAAGGAAGAAGTTCACAACAAATAAGGAAGAAAAAGAAACTGATAAATGTCTGTAAAGTAAAGAGAATACATGCTAAAAACGACACTACTTTAATATGTAACACACAAATAACATTTTTCTGTTATAAAAACTTCAGTCTACAGAAAAGGGTGTCATTTTTTCCAAAAGAGAGGGTAGAAAAAAGAGGCAAGGGGCAGGTAAAAAGAAAGAAGTGAAAACTGAACGTGGAAGTACTGATGAATATTACTGTAAGAAAAAAGAAGAGAAAGATAGATGTTGACTACATGGCTCAAGTTGTGGATGTACAAAGCCAGTTGGATGAGAATTGTATTATTGCAAATTTAATACACAATGAAAACAGTGGGATTGATAAGATCAATGGTAATGCAGATATTCCTTTGCAACAATTGATAGAACAGATATTACTGTCTTAGAAGTTGAAGATTTTTCAAATCTGGTCAGAAAAGATATTCTTGTAATTGGAGATTAGAGGAATTGATACTTATATTTGCAGAGATGATAATGAACATCAAATAGTGGTATGCTTGCCAGGAGCAAAAACAGAAGATATGATTCAAGCCTTGGAATGCCTTAATGTAAAGAAGTTTGTACCGTTTTTTATTCATATCAGTACAAATTATCTCATCTGCAAGGACTCTTTGACTGTTAGTAGGAACTTACAGCCCTCTTAGTATAGCTTGTACTGGTGTTAGGATGTATTTTTCACAAATCACATAAAGAAAGGATAGTCAGGTCACAGTGAATGAAAATATTTTTAGGTAAACACCTACATGGAAAAAAATGTCCCGTTTTAAAAATGGAAATGTGTAGGACATCCAAGCCTAGTTTTGGGCACGTGTTCAGACAAGATGGCAAGCATTTGTCAAGATCAGGGAAGAAAATGTTTGCAGCAGATATTTTGCAATATTTGACAAACACTAGGCAGGATTTTTGCCAGGTCAAAAAATTAACAGTTCACAGATAGCAACATTTGATACATCTCTGATGGTTGTAAATGCCAGGAGCATTAATAATAATTTATTTTTAATTGGAAAATTTGCTACGTTCCCACAAGATTGATATTGTTATTATTTGTGAAACATGGATAAAGAACAATGAATGGAAACCAGTTCTGGCACGGTATAAATGTTTTTACTGTAATAGACATTCTAACAAAAAATTAGTTGGAGGTGTTATGATAGGGATTAAAGATAGTTATGAGACCTGTGATTATTACATGTTCATTGATAACACCAATACTATAGACTGTGAAACTGTGACAATAAAGACAATCCTGGAACATGTAATAATTGTTAGTGTATAGACCACCAGATCAAGTGCTGATGACCTAGAGGAATTCATACATTTCTTGCATGAAACCCAGGAGTGAAGAATAATATTAGCTGGGGACTTAAATTTATCAGAAACAGATTGGAATAATATTGATTCACAACATTAGTAAGGAAATTATTCACAATGTATCTTCAGGAACAACAATTGCTTCAGACTGTAAAAAACCTACCAGGAACGGGAACATACTAGACATTGTTTGTATGCCTAAAGAAGTTGCTGTTACTTCAAGTCAAGTTTTACCACTGGCCATGTGATCATGGGGTTATAAAGGTTAATGTGTTGCTAGATAATTCTGCCAAACTGAAATTTAAACCAATGCACAGAAGATTAATTACAGATTATATGGAAGCAAAATAGTCACTATGTAAAACTAACTGGAGTGATGTGTTCAGTGAAATACTGCAGATGAAATGTGGAAAGTTTTGAAAGAGAAATTGTTTGAGTGCATAAAATCAAAAAAAGTTTAACATAAGAATCTAGGCATACCATGTCAGGTGAACAAGATACATGATTAAGGTGAGAGCCAAAAAATATAAGAAATGGAAGAGAGGTCGAACTACAACTTTGAAAACTGAAATAAACAAGCTGGACAAACAAATTAAGCATAGTGTGAGATAAGATCAAGAAAAAAAATTTAAGAAAATGTATATAAAGATATTGAGCATAATAGTAAACCTTTTTATATCTACATAAGCTGTGGAATGAGTAACGACATACAAACTGATAACCTGTGTAGATTCTAAAATTTATTCTAAGACACAACAGATTATAGATATATTTACAAAATCTTATGCAAAACAGTTTGGCTCTACAAAGGGGGTGACAAGTTGTCTTAGTGACATCCAGGTAACCTCAGATACTGGAATCAAATTAGATTATATTGAAAAAGAATTGTGCAAACTGGATCCAAACAAATCACAGGGAGGAGATGGAATTAATAATAATGACCTGAGAACACTTCAGCAAGAACTTATAGCACTATTATAACTATTATTTACTAAGTCATATAAATATGGGGAGATTCCTCAAGATTGGAGACATGTGCTTATTAAACCTGCCTTTAAGGGAAAGGGGAGTAGGACAAACCCAGAGTCATATAGACCCTTAAGTCTACTTTCATATTGTGAAAAAATAATGGAGAAGGTAATATTGGGTAAGTTACTGTCAGAATTGTATAGGCTGAGACTTGAAAACATATATCAGCATGCATATGTTGAAAATAGATCTATTACTACCTGTAAGACGATGTTCTATAACAATATAATAACAGCTATGAATGAAAAATCATTGCTGTGATGTATTTGATATAGATTTAACTTCAGCATTTGACAGGGTCATACACAAAACACTGATCAATAAATTAGTACAACTAGATACTGATGTACTCTTGATAACATGGCTAGCTGTGTAGCTTACAAATAAGACATGGCAGGTATCATACAGCAATTGGAAGGTGAAATTCTTGGTTACAGTTGGGGTGTCCCACAGGACTCTGTTCTATGCCCTTACTTGTTTAGATTGTATTTTTCAGACCTAACCTTTTCATCTGAGGTGTTCTACAGTCTATATGCAGATGACCTGAAATTGGGTAAACTGATCACGTGTGTTACAGATAAAGCATGTCTGCAAAAGAACTTGACTAAATTGACCATTTAGGCATAGGAGAATAATATTCTGATAAGACGTCAAAAACTAAGCATGTGAGATTTGGGAGGCCTAAATTGAAAGGTGAATATTTAATACAGCACACGGTGATTGAAACTGTAGATTCAGTTAACAACCTGGGTATTTGGGTAGATCCAGCTTTGAGTTTTTCTAATCATATCAACCAATTGGTTAATGATAGTTATAGCACTATCGGCTGTTTAACAAGATTTATAAAGTCTAGCAAATCAGAAATGATGAGGTCATTGTTTGTTGGTTACATTAGACCCAAACTTGAGTATGGAATAACAATATGGAAATCTTATAAGAAAACAAGCATCAGTAAGCTGGAAAGATTACAGCAGAACTCTACCAAGGGCACCATGGATGTGAAAATTTAAGTTATTATAAAAGACTAAAATATGTGAACTTGTACAGTGTCTCTCATAGATATCTTAGAGGAGATGTTGTTCAGGTATATAGGGCATTTAGAAGCAGCTACCTCTGGGAATGTTTGGAGTTATCAAAAAGTAGTAGAGAATCGTCAGACAACCTATGTAGAAGTTTTTATAGGAATCAGAAGTGTACTAATTGGTTCACTGAGAGAGCAGCTGATGCATGGAACAGACTACCAAATGACATTAAAGCAAGCTTAGATATGTTTAAGAACAACCTGGACACATTATGGGAACAAGTGTTTTTGTATATCGGCAGACTAGAAGGGAATTTAATGCCCGTGCTTGAAATATTTGTATGTATGTATGTACGTACTTACGTCATCCCATTTTTTTATGTCTTTCTGAAGTCAGTGAACCAAGAAGTTATAATGTCATTAAGTTATGATAAACCATAATTATTCTAGCTTAGTCAGTTTATGAAACAAATATTGGTTCCCCCTGAGATGACAGAAGAGTTAAAGAACAAGATGGTGAATTGCTGGAAATGTAAATTTTACTGTTAGCCATAAATTAAGTTAACTAGTATAAGAAGTCTATACTCACATGTATTGTGTTCAGTTTCTTGAAATTCAATCATATCAGAGGAATATGGAACCTCTGGAGAACCTGGATAATATGTTAGAAACTTAGTTACAGATAATGCAGTGAAATTCAGAAAATAAGAAACATTCACTTACATAATGCACTCCTCTGGGAGAGTTCTAATCCATATGCTTTTCAGAGTACAGCCATTTTGGAGCTCAGTCACACCAGGACTAACCTTGAGTATCTTTTCTTTCTCCATTGCTGGAACAACTTATAAAGCCTGGCAAACAATTAATGCTTATTTGGTATAGGTGGTATGCTAAGTAAAGGGGAAAATGAACAAATTCTTTGTGGTAGCTAGTATCTGCAATCTTCCTTATCTATCTGTCTGAGGTTATCAGAAATTATTTTATCCAAACATAGAAGATTCTCCTACTCAGGAGGCATTAATGGAGAAATAAGGGGAGCAGTTGGGGGGGGGGGGGATCACAGTTGAAAAGCTCCAGTAATAGCTAAATGAGGTTTTCAACAAGCTCTAACACCTCTTGTTTAGGCTGGACTCATGTCCTCTCAGGTTTCTTTCTGCTTCTAGAATTCCTTTTATTTATTGTTGTTGCTGCTGTTCTACAATTATAACTTTGTGTTCTGCAAAAGGGACACTATTTAGAGAGATAATTCTTATAATATCCAGGTATTGTGGGTGGAATAACTGTTTAAGGCATTCCAGGTCTTTCCTTTTTCCAAGTTTTTTTTGAAAATCTCCTGAGAAGAAAGGCCAAAGAACTTCTGTCTAGTAGTGCATTGAATAACTGACCCTTTATATCATCTATCAGAACTGTATCCATAACTATGCGTGCCTCACAATCACTCTTCCAGTATCAATCTCTGTCTAGAAGAGGCATTAACTGTGCCATGTCTATATTTAGAGTGCTTCCTCACTTTAGCTGTAGCTTGAGAATTTTTTACTATCCTTTCCAATACCAAATCATTCACATTGTCCTTGGCTATGCCGTCATTATGTTTGAAGATGTCTCCCTAATACTGGAGCTTGTATTTTTGACAGTATATAGCATAATTCTCATAGTGGATAAGGTACAGGCATTTTTACCAGGTCTATGACACTATTCTTCCTGTCATACAGAACTCTGTTTGGACCTGGTACCAGCCTGAACTGTGTAGAAAGATCCAAAGAAACAACTGCTGTATCTGTTACAGGGTTTTTAGAAGGGAGTGGGCTAATGTTGCACACACAAAATTTGCAAGAGGCTTCATAGTCAGACTCTAGTGAAGCATTATCAACTACATCCTCAAAAGCCTGCAGTGCAGAAGAGCTAGCTGAAGGTTTTGGTTCCTTTATGCCCAAAACTTCATAATGTAGCTTTTTGATAACTGTTTCTTCTTCATTCTTTACTTAGACTGCTTCCTCAACAGATTGTTTCCACAAAAGGGATATTTTGCAGAAGAACTCAATGACATCATGCCATTGAGTGGGCCATAATCCATAGAAGACTGGATATGATGCCAATAGGCTATATTCTCATTTTTCAGTTCAGACCATTCAGTGGGATGATTCTTCTGCCTTTTTTTTGTGCAACTCCTCTTTGGAGAAACGGTGATGGAATTTAGATTAGCAGTGGGGTAACCCTCTGCAAGGCTGTAGGATATGCTTCAGATTTTTTTATAATCAGCCTGAAGAAGAAATATATCTAATATCTTACAATGGGTGCCTGGGTCTCTGGTACCGGCAAGGCTAACAATCACAAGCATGAGTTTCTCACGTTGCTACTTCCATTCTCTGTCTCCAAAAGGGTTACTACAGGGAGAGCTACAGCCAGAATAGTAAACACCATCAAGGCAGAAGCACCTGGGCCTCATCAGGACTGGGAACCTAAAATCAGAGGTTGGCTCAAATTCTTCACACATAAATGAACTGACTAAAACCTTCCTTAGTTTGTCCATTCTATAGTTTGGAATGCTTTCCAGAGACTTAAGTTTTCTTATATGGCCTGCACTAATCTAAGGTTCATCTATTTGTTGAGTGATGTTTTTTTGTCTCTGTTCAATTAGCTTTCTGTGCTTCAGAAAAGGGCTAAAATAGGTGGTTCTCATCAAAAGGACCTTTTCATTAAAAGACTTAAAAATGCTCACAAGTAGTTACATCATTAACAATGTAAATAATAGTTCTTGACGGAAATTTGCTTACTACAGGCATGCCAATTGTTGATGTCATTAGACATTCCCACAAAAAAAAAATCTTCAAATTAAACAGCAAAGCAATAATAAGAATACTGCCAAAGGGAAACTTAACATTTTTGAGTCTTTGCTTAGACGTGACCTATGGACTCAATGAGTTGTGTTGATTGTTCATTTGAAAAAAAATAAAATAAAATGACACTGGCCTTTGCCTCCCTTAGACCATGTGGGATGCAACCTTACACCTGGTCTAGTGATGACTAATTGTTCTTGAAGTCTGTCTGGAACACTGTTTATCTGCCTGCAGATTTTATGAATGCAGTACAGAAATGGTCATGATATCCATCAACATGTATGCCTATGCTCATGTACGTTCCTAAGGAAACTTCTGAGTTGCCACTGCATTCCCAGGGAGGTTAGAGACGTACCTCTCCTAGTATTTGTGTAGACAAAAAAGAACCAGAAGATGAGATAAATGCACTAATTCAGGGGCAACTCCAAAAAATATCTTTAGAAAGAAACACTGCCTCATCCTAAGGGGACACTGTATTTGTGAAGATCATGTAAACCTCACTATACATAGTCCTGAAAGTGAAAGATCTAATGTACAAAGGTGATGGTTACCAGAAAAGTACAGTTGTGTACACTTACCATAAATGTAGATGTTCAGCACTGTTGCAGTCATTACATTTGGGTTATCTGCTTGCAGTAGCCCTCAGTCAGCTTGATTAACAAAGTCTTGGGTCCTATGTCAGTTGCTGTCTCTTCTTCCGTGTTGTCAGGTCGTCAAGGGTATAAAACATGCAGCCGATGTCATTGCATCAGTTTTTCTTGGCCCAGATGTCAGGCACCCCCCCTAATGGTAAGGAATTAAATCTATAAATGTACAAGGTTATACCTTAAACAAAAAAGCAAATACACCAAAAAGCTTTTAAGCATTGAAAAGGAGAGAAGAGGTATAGCCAAAAAAGTCAGGGGGGCTGGAGGGAGGGTAACCAGGACTGCAACAGTGAAGACACTCAAACATCTACATTTCTTATGTGTACACAACTGTACTATGTTCTTCGTGTTTCACTGTTGCAGTCATTACATTTGGGTAGATTCCCAAAGCTAAGGATGGCAGGAGGAATTTAGATAGCATTAGGACCAGCTATAAGGCCCTGCAAAACTGCAGTGGCAAAGCCAGCTCTGGATTTAGAGAAAATTGGCAAATGATAATGCTTGGTGAAAGTATGTACAGAACTCCAGGTAGCAGCTTCTAGGATGTCCCTGGTAGGTATGCCTTTGAGAAAAAACAAGCATATACAAAGAGAACTCAGCTTCCACAACCAAATAACTATTTAATAAAATAGAATAAAGTGGTACCACTTTATTCTATTTTATTAAAGAGTTATTTGGTTGTGGAAGCTAAGTTTTCTTTGTATATACTAGTTTTTCCTCTTATTGTACTCAGACTTATTCTTGAAGCCATTTTTGTTCTTTATGCCTCTGAGAAAGGCTGTAGAGATAGAAGCAGCCCTGGTTGAGTGGGGTCTGATCCCCTGTGGGATAGGTTTTCCATGGTGCTTATAGCAGAAATGAATGCAATGGACTATCCATTTGGAAATGTTTTGCTTTTAAATAGCCTTCCCCTCTGTCCCTGCAGAAATTGCCACCAGCAGTTGTTCAGATTTCCTTTGAGGTTTAGTCCTGTCCAAGTAGAATCTAAGTTGTCTGTGCACATCTAAGGAGTGCAGTATCCCTTCCCCTTTGTTCTGTGGATTAGGAAAGAAGGTAGGTAAATGAATGGATTGGTTAAAGGCCACACTGGATACCACCTTTGACATGAAAGAGGGATTGGTCCTGAGGGACACCCTGTCTGCATGAAAGATGATGAAAGGCTCCACTGCCATAAGGGCCTGTAATTCAGATACCCTTCTTGCTGAAGTGCTGGCTAAAAGGGAAGCTGTTTTTCAAGAAAGGAATTTTAAATCTGCAGTAGCAGCTGTCTCGAAAGGAGGAAGGGTGAGTTTCTCCAATACAAAGTTAAGGTCCCAGGCTGGAGTTGGAGCTCTCCTGAGTGGTCTTAAATTTTTGGCCCCTTTGAGGAACTGCTTGAGCAGTGGATGAGAGAAGAGGGGAGGTTTTGTGTTATAATGAGCTGAAATGGCTGAGGCGTGAAGTTTTATTGAGGAAAAAGACAGGCCCTTGTGAAGCATCTCAGTTAAGTATTGTAAAATCTGTGGTAAATTGGGCACTGCTGTGCTCATCCATTGAGATTGGTTCCAGGCACAGAATCTTTTCCATTTTTCAGCATAAGATTTTCTAGAACTAGGCCCCCTTGCCTCTAAAATGATATCCATCACTGGTTTACTGAGGGATGGTAAAGGAGAGCTTAGGTAATTAGGCAGGCTGCTAGGTTCAGTGTTTGAAGCTGAGGGTGCGGAATCTGGTCCTCCTGCTGAGACAGCAGGGTAGGAGTCTGAGGCAGGTGCCATGGAACCAACAGTAACACATAGCGCAGGAGGGGGAACCAGTGTTGGCGTGGCCAGGCTGCTGCAATCAAAATCATCCTTGGTTTGTCTTGTTTGATCTTTAGTAGTACTTTGGAGAGCAGAGGCAGAGGAGGAAAAGCATACACTGATTGGTTTTTCCAGATGAAGGACAGAACATCCACCTTCCAAGCTTGTCTGTGGGGAGTCCTTGTACAAAATTTTTCCAAATGATAATTCTGGGGGGGAGGCAAAGATGTCTATATCTGGGCTCCACCATTTGCTTGTCAACATGTTGAAAATCCTTGGTTCCAGTTTCCACTCGTGTGGGTCCATGAGGTTTCTGCTTAGTCCGTCTGCCAGTGTATTTAGTTTTCATGGCAGGAATTGAGCTTGTAGATGCACTTGGTAGCTCAAGGCTGTGTTCCACAATGCCATGGCTAGTCTGCAGAGGTGGTAAGAATGTGTACCCCCCCCCTGCTTTTTATGTACCACATAACAGTGGTGTTGTCTGTTTTTACCATTAATTGTCCTGGAAGAATGTGGTCCTTGAAGGCTGTCAGAGCATTCTGTACAGCTAACATTTCTGTATGATTGATGTGAAAGTGCATTTGAACTGGGTTCCATTTGCCCTGAATGCACTTCCCTGCCAGGTGCACCCCCCATGCATAGTCTGATATGTCGTTTGTTAGGGTTTGGGCGGCAGGGGTTAGTGTGAATGGTAGTCCCTTGTTTTGGTGGCAGGCCACTGCCCACCAAAGGAACTCTAGGCATAGAGAAGGAATGATAGGCATCATTGCTTCTAGAGCCTGAGAATGCTGACACCATAGTTTTTTTAGATACCATTGTAGTTTCCTCTACACGCCTCTTGCATATGAAATTAGAAGAATGCAGGAGGCCATGAACCCCAAGGCTTGTAGTATTTGCCTTGCAGATAGCAGGGGTTTGTGGCCACTTGTTTGAAGTAGGTTGTCAAGTGAATTTGTTTCTCTGGTGTGAGGAAAGCCATCTGGGAAGTTATATTCAAGCTTTCTCCCAGGAATATAATTTGTTGACAGGGTACCAGGTGTGATTTCTTTTCGTTTATGGTGTACCCAAGACAAGTTAGCACCCTTTGTACAAAATCCAGATGATTCAAAAGTGTGTCCTGGTTTTCTGCCTGAATTAGACAATCGTCCAGGTACTGGTATATTTGAATACTTCTTTGCCTGCAAAATGCAATGACTGGAGCTAGGCACTTTGTGAATACCTTGGGCGGCAGTAGATAAGCCAAAGGGCAGTGCAGAGAACTGATAGAGCGTGTAGCCTGCTTTGAAGCGTAGGTATCTTCTGCAAGATTCCCTGATTGGGATGTGCAGGTATGCTTCCTTTAAATTTAGTGTTGTCAACTAGGCATCTTTGCTTAGCATAGGAAGCAACTGGTGAAGAGTCAGCATCTTGAATTTTAGAATCACCAAAAATTTTTTTAGAGTAGGCAGGTCCAGGATAGGACGTCATGAATTGTCTTTTCTGGGTACTGGGAAAAATCTTGAGAAGAAACCTTGTCCCTTTTTTTCTTCTTCTGTTAACAACTGAATAGCCCCTATGCTTAAGAGAGAGAGAGAGAGAGTACTTGCTTTTGGGCCTCTGCCCACTGATTTGGAGGTAGATCTGGCCAACTGCTTGGAGTTTGTAACGTGTGGAAGTGAAATCTGTATCCTTGGGACACTATATTTAAAACCCATTTGTCCTGGGTAATGAGTTCCCAGTTCTTTGCATGAAGTTCAATCTTTCCCCCCAAAGGGGCAGTCAGTTGAGAAGTGCTTGGAAGTTTTAAAAAGAAAAAGAAAAAAAAAGACCAAATGGTCAGTAACATCATAGAAGAGGTCTCACGTAAACGACTTTGATGTGTTTACAAACCAATTCTGGATGGGGTACATATGCAACATCAACATAATGATGGGTTAGATATATCATTGGCTCAAGGTTGTATTGCTTTCCCAGACTTGGACCTTCATGGGCCCAAGTTTATTACAACTTACAGCATCAACAGCAAGGACTGTTTGAGATTTTATGTAAAAACTGGGTAACCTTTAGGAGTGACCCTAGTGTGTTCCAGAGACTAGGTGATCAACCAAAAGTGATTTATAGGAAAGCCAAAAACCTTAAAGAATTCTTCGAACAACAGAAGCAGGGTCCAAGTAGATCTGTAGGTATGTATAAATGTCAATCTTGCAATTACTGCAAATATGTTATGGAATCTAACAGGTTCAAGGTAGATGGACAAACTTATAGCTTGAAGCATAGAGTTAACTGTAACGCTAAAATGATCATTTATTTAGCCCAGTGTCAGAGTTTCTTAGCATTTTACATCGGTAAGACGGAGAGACGACTCCATGATCGCATTTATGAACACATCTATGCTATTAGATATAACAAACATGAAAATGCTTTGGCCAAACATGTTTCCTGTCACCCAGATCACAATTTTAAATTTATGGTGATAGACCAGGTTATTCAGAATCCAAGGGGGGGGGGGGGTCCAACTGGCTTAAAACTGGAAGAGCTTGAACTCACTTGGCAGATTAGACTGAATGCGTATATGTCCCTGGTTTAAATGAAAACTGCTCTATTAGCAGTATCTTAAAGATTAAAAGTTTAGCAAGATGAACTTGCTAGATATTATTTTATTTTAAGTTCTTCTTGTTTTTAACATTTCAACTTTTTTACTCTTATTGAAATTAAGTTATAGTTAGTTGCCTTATTAGCATTTAAGTAGGAGGTATAATGTGTATAACAGTTTGTACAGTAGGTGATTTTGTATGGACACTACTTCTTTAAATGTTTATTAGTATTCCACTCTTTGATTGTTTAATTGAGCTGACATCTGCTTGTGTTTATAAGGCAGATGCTATCTGTAATCATTTGTCTGAAGAAGTTTGTGCATGCCACACAAACGAAAAGCGCTTTACTTTATTTTATTAAATTTATTACTTTGTCGTTTAAGTGCCGCTTCCTTTGTCCTGATTTGTTTTTGTATTTAAAAGTTTTAAAAATAAGTCATAGAGACAGTTTACCATAGGGGGGGTTTTATTACTCCCAGATTTGGAAATGGAGGCCCCCCACTGCTTAGTCCTGTGCGTCCCCTGGGACTGAAGCCTGGGTGATTTGCTGGATCTGGGGTTGGACTGAGAAGGTCTAGAAGAGGCAGGAAAGGACCAGTTCTTAGAAGGCCAATGCCTACTAAATCTTGGAGGTTGTACTTGTAAAAAATGTTTAACAGTTTGGCAACAGGGCAGAAGAAGTTCTTAAAAAGATGGAGGAAAAAGCTAAATCTATGCAAACAGGCGGTCCTGATTTGAGGAAGCATCCAGCATTTTCGCTTTAACATGATCTGGCAAGGATTGCTCCTTAAGCCAAGCATGCTTTCTAAGTACAGACCCAGTTACCGCAGCCCTGCAAGATGCCTCTAGTGAATCAAAACCACATTGCAATGTATGTTTACCAACTTGTTCAGCAGAATGCATTAAATTCTGTAAATCCTTATTTTCAGCACAATCAGAAAACAACATAATTTTCTGTTTAAGCAATCCAGTAATATGCAGCTGATATGTTAACATATGAAACTGGCAATTCAAGACCCTAATGGCCAAAGTTGCAGAAGTGTATACCTTCTTACCGCATCTATCCAGCACCCTGGAGTTTCTATCAGAGGGGGTAGGATTTTTGGCAGTAGTAGCTTTAATGCCCTTGGGTCCCTGTGAAACGGTTTCAGGATTTGCAGTAGGATTTTTGAAAAGGAACTTGTGAGAGTCAGGAACCCTGTAATATCTATCAGGTTTTCTGGAAGCAGGAGGTAGAGAGTCAGGGGCCATGCTAGATTCCGAAAAGGCATCATCAATAATGTCCAGTACAGGAGGTACAGATAAAGGCCTGTGGTGGGGCAGGAGTAAGAAATCCTTAAGCCTCTTTTTAGAATCAGAGAAATCCTGACTTCCCCAATAAAAACGCTCCCTGAGAGTATGCAAGGTTTCACCAAAAGAGAAATCTGCTTGGGGGGGGATAGAGTCTTCAGCATCAGAATCCTCATAGGTAGATAACGGTAAATCCTGGTCATCAGAAGAAACAGAAATTTCAGAATCCTGGTCAGAAGTATCATAAGCAAACTCAGTCCTAGGTCTCTTAGAGGGGGAAGGTTGGCTTCCCCTGATTAAAGTAATAAGATCTTCAGTCATTCTTATCATTCATTTTTTAGGCATAGAGGCCTGACCATGCAGTCTGGGCATCAGTTCGAGTTTTAGGCCTTGAAGAAGAAGACGGCATCAGTTTAATATGCAAGTCAGAAGGCCTGAATACACCCTCAGAAGCCGGTGCCTGCACAGCGGCTCTGGACCCATCCAAGGTAGAGACATCCGCAGGTTCCACAGTTGAAGCATCTCACAGCATACCAGACTCCGAATAGGTCTCAGTAGAGGCCTGCAAATCTGAAGTAGCAGGTATCAGGGGCTGCGAAAGCACCTCACTGAGTACCGGCGAACTGGGCAGCCTGTCTCTGTCTTTATCTTTGCATTTTTTTCAAAATGTCGGTAGTCAAATGGCTTACCGAAGACATATCAGGATAATTGAACCGAGCACCAAAAAATTTAGAAGCGCAGATATACCGACGATGGATAGTTCATGCTTTAAATAAGGCACAAAACCGACAGCGAGGTGCGTTGTGGTCAGAGCCTAGGCAAGGAATACAGTATGAATGAAAATCTTTATGAGGTATTTGCTTTCCACAAGAAATGCAATTATTTACTTTTACTGACATCAGTTTAGAGCAAGAAAAATTTCCTCAACGGGGTACTTAGCTTTTAGTTGAAAACTTCGGTTCTGAAACTCGAAAATGAAAATTTCAGGAGTCAGCCAACCGGCACTTGCGAACTGCTTCTGCTTCGGGCACCGCACGGCAAGAAAGGCTGATGTAATGATGTCAGCTGCATGTTTTATACCCCTGATGACCTGACATCATGAAAGAAGAGACAGCAACTGACGTAGGACCCAAGACTTTGTTAATCAGGTTGACTGAGGGCTACTGCAAGCAGATAACCCAAATGTAATGACTGCAACAGTGAAACACGAAGAACTTCACAATGTCCTATGAAATGATATACAATGTTTCTAAGCTAGCAAACTCAAAAAAGTGGTTGGACAATAGTGTCAACCATGAAGTTCAGGTCACACAGAAAAGAAAACTATTTAAAGAGGAGGTAGAGGATTTGATTAAGGAACAACTTTTGGACCAGACAACGACTGACAATAATCTTGGCTGCTACAATGTACAAAGATTGTGGACAAAAGCACCATTACCCTTGAATAGCTGAGGACCAATTAGTACAGGTATGTATGAAAAGACAAGACTACTGCAAGCTGACTAACCAGGTCAGTACAGGGTATTGCTGCACCCATATGGACCTGTAAATTCCTGGTTTGCAAATATGGCAAGATCAAGGAATCTAAATAATGTGTTAGGCAATGACTTGGAGTCAGATGTTGCCCTTCCCAGTGAGGGACATCCTGGGCTTACAAGGAGGTTCTCCTGTACTATCATGGTCTTCAGTTACTGAAATCACACACTGTGTGATGAAAAAAATGTTTAGTCTTCATTCACTGAATTTTGCAATATGGTGCACAATCAGGGATAATGTTGGGGATGAACATGAAAAGCTCTATGACATGAGAAAGAGTATGCCCAATGCAACATCCCTCTTGACCTTTTGAAAAGAACAGAAGAGGGAGGGCCAAACCTATATCCTGCAATGCACTCCCAAACAGTTTGTCAAGTTCCTGACCTTCTGAGCCCACTTC
This sequence comes from Protopterus annectens, assembly GCF_019279795.1. Classification (NCBI taxonomy): domain Eukaryota; kingdom Metazoa; phylum Chordata; order Ceratodontiformes; family Protopteridae; genus Protopterus; species Protopterus annectens. Next base: position 1,974,803,322 of record NC_056735.1, on the reverse strand, counting down.
AAAACTGGAGACAACCACCAACTTGGCACAGGCATGACCTCCTGGACCCTCTCCAAGGGCAGAAAGAACTGATTCTGAAGCATGTCTAACTCTGCAATGATGACACTTTCTTCTCAGCAGGACTCCAGAAAGCATCTTCAATTAATGGCTACTCACAGGTACTACAACCACTGTAACAAACAGAGCAAGGCACTTGGAAGAAGTATCTGGATGTGGTTACCAGAAGCCATTCATCCAAGCATAAGAAAACTAAGAAATTTATATTCTGCAAGGCTTTAGCCACCATAGCCCAAAATCTTAGTAAAGACTCTGAGTGCTGAAAAAAACTTAAGTGGTAACATTGTGCATCAGAAGTGATGCTTACCCAGAGCAGGAGGAATATTTTGTATGGCTCCAAATGCTGATGTGCCAAAGGGCATCCATTATGTCCAATGACACAATTCAGGTGCCCTGATGGAGAAAAAAAATGTGATCCCCTGTATGGTGACCATCCAAAACCAAACATATCACATGTTTTTGCTGAAATTGCTGAGATACAGAACAAGACAGACTTGTTTCCCTTTATGGACCATGAAAACATAGATATAAAAAATCTGACCATCCTTCAAAGCTGATACAGACTCCGCATATTTGGGTAGTACTTTTGAATGTATCCCTAGAGCTCCACTGAAATGGACTAATCAGGCGGTGGAACATTTTCAGGTAGAGGATTAGTGATTTCCAGAATGCAGCCTAAACAGACTACATCTAAAGCCCACGAATTCTTTAGATATTGTAGACTCAGTGATGCACCCCTCCCACAGGCAGTCCCAGACTACAGAAGTAGCAGCATTTGGGATCACCTTCTTGTTTGCTTAACCACTACTATAGTTGCCAAACTGAGACAGGAAAGCCTTCCCTGAATGACAGAAGGCTGGATAGACCTAAATCAGAAATGAAAAGGAGACTATAAAGACCCTCCACAAAGGTGTAGGCATGTTTTTCCCTTAGAATATCATTGATTTTGTCTGATTAAGACAGCTGAAGATTACTTATCCACAAGAAATTGGTACTTAGGAGACTTCCAAGTTGGCTCCATACCAAGTAACTGCTTAGTTTTAGCTCTCCCAGTGTGAAAACAAAACCTCAGAAAAAAAGAGACAGTGAATTTGTCTTTTTGGGTAAATTTCAGTTACTAGTTAGTGTAAAATGTAATAATGGAAGAAGCTTTAAACAGATATTCAGATGCAATGATAAAAATACAACACTCAGAAATTGAAATGAAGAAAAGGCTGGCTGAGTATGGGACTGCTCAAGAAGACGTTTCAAAAAATGGTAGAATTAGAGGACAGAGTGCATAGGGAAAACAAGAGATTTTCTGGTGTACCACAGACACTGAAGGAAGAGACTATATTAATTTTATGAAAGCACAAATAAGCAACTGGGCTGTTAATTGAAGGGGCACATCATTTTATGCTCCAAACCTGGCTATGAAAATGCAGCCAAGACCCATATTAGTAAAGGTGCAATCCTATGATTCAGACAAAACAGTGGCAGAAGGGAAAAGTACTAAAACTTGGAGAAAGGACAGTGTTTGTGAAAAATGATTACTCACTGTACACCAGGCAGAATAGGAGCAAATTTATTCCAGCAATCCGGGAATGTCAGGAGATAGGTATGATACTCAAGCTGTTGTATTCAACTATCTTCAGAATATTTTTCCTGGAAGATCAAAGTTATTTCTTATGATGCAGAACAGGCTAGTGAGGAAATACAAAAGTTTGTCCAGCAAACAGAAGGACACTCTGCTTCTTATTCTTCAGATAAAGCTCATAGAGAAACTTTAACAGTGAAATATTTTCCAGTGTTCCAAAGGAAATGTATTAGAAAGACAGAAAAGTACAGGAGTTGACTAGAAGAACTGGGAGTAAATTGGAAATGAACCAGACATTTGGAGTTGGGAGATAGGGATCAACAGGAAGAAAGCCAGCAACTCAGAAATTAATGACTTAATGTGAGATTACAAACCATCAATCACATTTTTGAAATATGGCTGTCAAGACAAAAATAGAAATATTGGACTTTTTTGACTTTGTTAAACTTGTAGGAGACTCAAAATAATTTGCCCTACTTCATATCATTAATGTTCAAAAGAACATTAAAGGGAAGGGAAAGAAATAAGTGTAAGTAAAGTAGTTTTTGTTCTTAACAGTATTTTTATTAAACATTACATGACATAAACATAAACTATATGTAAAGCATTTTCAGTTATTTTGTGTGTTATAAGGATATTAAATTAAACCGTTGCCCCTTTTTGTCTTCTTTCTTTCTTCTTTTTTAGTTTTAAGAAATGTAGGCATTGCAACATAAAAAGAGAAGCAAAAGCATTAAGATAATAAGCAGTACCACTGAGTTGCTGAGGTGGTGGAGGGCATAAATTATAGTGATTGTGATATAAATAAAGCTGATATGCTTTTTCTTACTTTTGCAAATTGAAATGACTGAATTAAGGCCCTTTGTGTGACCTAACAACAAGTTTTAAGTGGAAGCAAGTAAATAAGAGAAGACTGAAGGTAATAAAAAGTTTTCTTGTAGCAAATAAATGTTTATAGTGTAACATGAGAAGCTTGTGACAGAAGGCAGCTATTTCTCTGGTTCTAATATTTCTATGGAGACAAGCTGATAAGAGGGCAATATTACAAGCTAAAAGTTAATGTTTTCTGAAAGTATTCAAGTTGTTTTATACATCTGGGAGAGGAATAAATATAAGAAAAAACAGATAGCATAACCTTAATTATAAGTCAATTAAAGCCTGTGAGTGTAACTGTCAATCTGGGACAATTGTTCCTATTTTAAAAGTTCATAGGTGTGTACTAGGCTAATGGCCTTGGAGCCTTTACAAGCCTAGCACATAGGATTACCCTGGCATCATACCACCTGACCTTAATTCCCAGTACTTCTGTCGAGTAGAGCCACTGGAGTGATCCCCGGGGTGATTTTTCTATTTCTCATCCACTCATCAAGATTTCTCTTGAAGAGGGCCAATGAGGTGCTCTGTTTGACATGTATGGGAAAGTCTATTCCATAGCAAATATGTTCATAAATAATCAGCCCTGCCAGGGCATGAACCCAGGACCCTGTACACCATACTCAGAGCAATTTACCACTACACCATCTGAGATATGGAGGGTTAAACCTCATTACTTAAATACATACATAGTCTGTGTATTTGTATTAAGTTAATGGGTTATGGAGGTATTATGGGGTGTGTTTTCTTTTTTGATAGTTTTCATTAAAACAAAAAGTCTTGTAAGATGTGACATAGGTTCAAATGGACATGACAAGAAACAACTGTATAAAATGTCAACCTGAAAAACATTAGTGCATGCATGTAACACAAAGATGAAAATAGATATCTAAAAAGCTGTTATACACAATTTGTTTATATAATAACTTCTTATCATGCACCATGAAAGGTTTCACAGGTAAATACAAACAAAAGTTATGAAGTATATTAAGAAATGCAGACTGCAAATAGCTATGCTACAGGAGACACATTTGGAAAGAGCTGAGCATGTGAATTTGATAAAGAAAGGATTTTAGGATGGTTATTCTAGGACAAAGAAAATGGGAGTACTTACATTAATTGCTAGAGGCGCTCCAAGAGTGAAAGAAGAGGGGAAAAAGGATAATAATGGTACATTTTGGCAATAAGGGACTACTGGCAAGTGAGGAGGATTATGCTGACGTATTTATATTCCACCTAAAAGAGCTACAATATAGCCTAAGAAAATTCTGGGAGAAATAATCAGCTTTCCAAAGAGAGTATTACTTAGAGGTGCAGAATGCAATTTGATTTGCAACAGTGAGGATGTATCTGGTGTGCCTAGAAGGGAAAATATAACAAAAGAAAGTAGGTTTTTGAAGAGAATTATGAAAATATTTGGTATGGAAGATTTGAATCCACTAGAAGAAACTCAGACAGAATGTATATATATCATTCACAAAGGCACAACAGCTGAATTAGGCTAAACAGAAATTATATTTCACAGGAACAAGTGCATTTAATTGAAAGTTTTGATACACATCCAATAACCATTTTAGATCATGTTCCAATAATAACTAAAATAAAAACATGGGTTAATGAAATAAAAATAAGACATTGGCACTTACCCACCTATCTGTTAAAAAGAGGGGAATTTAAAGAATGGTTAGTGGAAATTATTCAGAAGTTATTAGGGAAGATAGATATTTCTTCAGAAGACATAGCTAGGGAGTGGGAATAAAATGAAAGTGGAGTTTAAAATATGTATACCTGTGACTAGCACTTGCTCTAAAACTCACTAAAAACCACTAGGAAGCCTTAATTTGTTACAAGCACTCACCTCCCCTTGGTAATAAGGAGAAAATTGTCGTAGGCACTAGACAGCCTACAATTGCAAGTACCTTGCCAAAAAGTAAGGGAAAACAGCTCTTGTACTACACAAAGAAAGCACATGACCAGGCATGTCCATGGGTCTGCTTCTGGTGATTTCTCCTGTCCACCTGGTAAATCTGGGCATACTGGGGCAATGCAGCAATTGCCTCATGTACACAGACAACCCTCTCCTCCTACCATCAAACACTACAACCTGTGAGAGATGCACTTACAGAGAGATGTACTTACATAGCCAAACTGGAAGCAAAGCTTTCTCCACCCAAGATTGTGCTAGACAGTCAAGAGGAGAAGGTTAACACCGACACAACACCTCAAACAACACATATTTCTTCAAAACCCACACCACAAAAACCCACACATAGCAACACAAAACCCACATATGCGGAGGTTCTTAACATTAACCTGCCCAAGCAACAAGGACCTCCGAAGCTGAAATGCAAACAAACACATCCCCTAACACAACCAAAGCATCACACAGCTCACAACACCAATGTGCCACCCAACAGCAGCTCCTAAGGCAAGACAATGTACCTAACACTTTAGTAATAGGTGACTCTATAGTCAGGCACACTGATGTCCCACTCACCAGGCTGAACAAGGAGAAAATTACAGTTAGTTGCCTGTTGGGTGCCAGGATCCACCACATAATGCATGCACTCAAGTCACTCCACAACAGGTACAGATATGCCTCTGTCATTGTCCATGTTGGAGTGAATGCTTTGAGATGTACCTCCCTGGACTACATGAAAAGAGACATGGAAGAGCTCTTGGATCATGTAGCCCAGGCAAGTATGACCCTAGCCATGAGTAGCATCCTGTCATTGCCCAGAATGATACCTCAGTATAAGGACAAAATGATTGACTTCAATAATTGGCTAAGCTTCTGGTATCATTCAAAGGGGATCCAGTATCTGTCTGCCTGGGACGACATGATCGACAAACCACGATGCTTTGCAAGAGATGGTTTGCACCTGTTGCCCCTGGGATTCAGGTTACTGGCTAAGGCTCTTGTTGCAACCCCTATAGTGCCTTTTTTTAGGCAAAATTCAAAGGACAAAACTACCACCGTAATGGATACAAGCAAGCAAAACCTGAAGGTAATGCTACTCAGTGATAGAAGTCTAAACCTCAAGATGCACTCTCTCGAGGCTCTCCTAAAAATGGAGAACATCAATATCTGTGCAGTAACTGAGACCTGGTTCTTGGCTCCAAAGAGCACCCCTGCAATACCAGGCTACAACTCATACCACACTTTTCGGCCACCAAACCAGGACCGAAACACTAAAGGTGGAGGAGTGTCTATATTCACCAAGGATATTCACACTGCCAGGCTGGTTGCCCAACACAATGGATCTGAAATTCTCCAGGTGCAACTAACACTAGGTAAGACTGCAATACAAATTGTAGATTGCTACAGATACCCCACCATGCCCCAAGATTCATACTACACCTTTCTAAATATACTGGAAAATATTAAGATACAACCAAACACCCTAATACTGGGTGATTTCAACTACCCTGCTATTAACTGGGAAAACTACTCCTGTAACAACACCTTTGCTCAACGGTTCTTGGAATTCATAGTCCCACCAGGGGTACCAATATTCTAGACAAGGTCATTACCAACATGGGAGATCGATGCTCCACACCAGTGGTCACCCCCTCAATGGTCAGATCAGACCATAACCTCCACCCCCCTTTAAGGAAACCTCCGTAAAAAACTTCTCCAAAACCAACTTCATGCTTCTCAAGTCAAAAGTAACAAACTTCATGACACCCGTGCAGATGGGAACAGGAGGTTCAACTGCTAAATCCTACACTAAGGTGCTGTATGAGCACATTCACTTGTGCATGTACTGAGCCATCCCAAATAAAACCAAGATGCTGTCCTCTAAAAAAAGAAAGCCAATCTGGTGGTCTCCTGCCTTAAACAAGTTGTACAACAGAAGGAAGAAACTGTTGCAGAAAAGAGGAAGAACCCAGGATTCAAAAAACTCCCTCACCAGCCTCAGTAGAAAGCTGGGATCACTCATAAAATCTTCCAAAGCTAGTTATGAAAACAAAATTGCCAAAGATTCCAAAGACAACCACAAGACATTCTATAGCTATGTCAAGAATCTAAATGGCAATATTCAGATCTGATCCCAAGGATATTGCCAAAGTCCTGGCAGATAGACTCAGTGCCAACTTCACCCCCCCCTCTCACCCCTAAAGGGCCCATCTCAATACCAAAAGAATGCCAAATTCCAGTAATCACAGCCACTCAGGTAAAAAACGCACTCTGCAAAGCCAAGAATACAGCATCTATGAGACCAGACATCCCGGGGTGTGTACTGCATGAACTACAAAATGAACTGGCACTTCACCTATGTGTCATGTTTAATCATAGCCTCACCTCAGGCTTCGTGCCCACAGAGTGGCACACAGCTACAGTCATCCCACTTCACAAGGGGAGATCCACTTTGGATCCCAGGAACTACCGTCCCATCAGTATGACGAGCCTGATCTGCAAGGCCATGGAACATATTATCCTGGAACTTATAAACAAAGACATTGGCAACCTTCAAACACTGGACCCCACCCAGTTTGGGTTCGTGAAGGGCCGCTCTTGCCTCCTGCACCTGATCGACATCTTTGAATCAGTCTCCAGAGCTGTGGACAAGGGTAAGGTGGTTCACACAGCCTACTTGGACCTCACCAAGGCTTTCAACACTATCCCCCACTCTGGAATCATAGATAAACTTACTAAGCTGGGCATTAACCCCTACAACACTCGATGAGTTGCAAACTGGCTTACTGACAGAACACACACTGTAAAAGTAGCCGACTCTAAATCCAGCTCCAGACAAATGACAAGAGGTGTACCGCAGGGTTTTGTCCTGGGACCACTCTTGTTTGGCATCTACTTCTCTGAAGTACAGACCAACACTAAGAGACTCTGGCTTACAAAGTTTGCAGATGACTGCAAGCTGGGAGCCATTATTGAATCCCCAAATTATGTGGATATACTACAAAAGGGCCTTACCGAAACAGATGCCTGGTCCAGAGCCATGGGCTCAAGCTAAATGCCAAAAAAATGTATAGTTGTCCCCTTTGGGGAAAAAACCCATACCTGTGAACTACCACATAGGTTGCAGTGCACTAAACACAAATGAAAGTGTGATAAGAGACCTAGAGGCACAGGTGGACAGTGGTCTCACCTTTGATAACCACATAGCCAAAACAGTTAGAAAATCCTTCTACGTGGCACACCTTATCACTAAGGGCTTTTCATCTAGAAAAAAGGAGGTCATTGTCCCTCTGTACTCATCCCTCATTAGACCCAATATAGAATACAGTGCCCCGTTTGGTATGTACCTCACAAGACATCTGCAACAACTTGAAAGGCCACAAAAAGAATCACAGGCCCAAAGAAACTCCAGCTATACTGTGTCGCATATCGCCTACTCAGAGGCGATTGCTGCCTAACATACAAGGCCATGTCAAACCCAGAGTTGTTGGATATGCTACACTTAAAGAAATCCCAATCCTTCTGAGCCACACGCTCCAGGGAACTTAACCTTGTCATCACGATGAATAGAACATGCTGGAGGGATAGGTTCCTGACCCAGAGACTCCCCATATTCTGGAATAGGCTGCCCATACATGTCAGGCAGAGAGCCTCAATGGCCCTCTTCAAGAGGAACCTTGATGATTGGATTAGGAAATTCACCCCGGGGATCACATCAGTAGCCCTGCTAGACAGGGGTCCAGGAAAGTAAATATTTGTGGGAAGCAATAGCCAGGGAATCGTTATGGCTAGGCTTGTATAGGCCCTAGGGCTGATAGCCTAGTACCTACCTATGAACCTATAAAATAGAGTGGAAATAAAACTGTATAGATGGACTTACAAGGTCAAAGTAGTGCAGAATGAGAGAAATCTCACCGAACAAGAAGAGGCACAGCTGCAGTGTGCTAAAGAGAAAATAAGGGACTACCTGCATAAAATGCATAAATAATTCCAGACCACAAAAACTTTTAGTACAATGACTTAGGTAACAGAAAGTAGAAAGGGTTGTTGCGAAGCTTAGCTAACTGATAAAGTTTGTTGTTTGAGTTGATATACTCCATCAGTGTTTCATTTATTTTAACCAGGTATGTATGCAGTTGTCTTATACTTTCCTCTAGGTTACTGGAAGTCATGTCTGGAGTTTGCACTGCTTTTTCCTGAACAGCTGCAGTACTCTTCCCACTCAGTGTTTTTCCTCACCTTTTGTAGCTGATTTTCTTTCAGGTCCTCTGTATTTTCTTTTTTCCTGGCATCCAGGTAGTGTTCTTACAAGCCAGTTACTGAAATTTACACAGAAACACAGAGGTCCACTGGCCTTCTCTGCTGAATTTCTGTTCTCACACTAGGAGAGCTTGAATTAAGCTGTTACTCAATGTGCAGCCATCTTGGAAGTCAAGAATCAGTGCTACCTTGGCCAATAATAAGAGCTATGAGAACAATTTCTTTCAGACACCTTTATTAAATCCTCACTTTTTAAACAATGCATTACATACACCGATATTAAAGGAAAATAAAATAAAATAAACAATAGTAACTTTTTATTTTCATACATTATGCACATTTTTAACAATTATCATTCACTCCAACATTACTTAAATTGGTCAATTCCTGCTTTCCCTTAAATGTTGCTCCTCCTCATGAGCATTATTCAGCATGCATTGTTCCCACAAGTTCCATTTATTTCTATGTAATTTGTTCCTTTTCTTTCCTAAAGATTCTGTCTCCAGTTCTTTTATCTCCTTTACAATATTCCAGTTCTTTTATCTCCTTTACAATATTTTTTCTAAAGATTCCATCTCCAGCTGTTTTATCTCCTTTACAATATGCAGTTACAGTTGGCTTACATCTTATTTCCATTTTCTAGTATTTTTTTTCAGCCAATAGTGTTGAGTTCAAAAAGGGCTTATGTGTAGGCAATTCATTTTCTATATTCCAGCTCAAAATACTATTTTTTTTAGTTACATCCATTTAATCCCACATTTCTAGCAAAGGGAATTTTTAAAATCTGCAACTTGTAACATTCACCAAAACATGTTCCCAATTACCTCTCTTTTTTCCACATCATAACTCCAGTAATTGCTATCTATCTGAGGACATATTCTGTGAAGTTTGCCTGGGGTGCAGAAATACCAACGCAAACACTTCCAAGAAAAAATTCTAAACATCATGGAAATCATTACATAGTTGGGAGCCATTAGGGTAACTTCCCATTGTATCTTTCTAAACTGCCTATCTAGTCTCTTCTCCCAAACTTTTCTAAATTCTCTGAAACCCTAATTTTTATAGTTATCATGTAATATTTTATATACCTCACTACTTATTCTCTTTTTAAACAGCAGTTTCTGTTTTAAACAGAACTAAAAACTCTACCAAAGCTAGTCTGTCACTTAGCACTCTCCTATCCATTTCTTTTTGCATATACTTTTATTCATCCCTGATAGGTAATGTAGTCTCTATCCTGCAATACAAACTTCTTCTTAGCCTCATTTCAATCTACTACCTCTCACTCTCCAGTTATTTGCTCCCAATACATTTGTTCCATTGCTAATTTTCTACATTAAATCCCATATCTTCTTGCCTGTTTCCTATACTCCATACTTGCAATCATCCCTATTATTAAAATCTCCTTTATCCACTGCCATGTTACTTTTAAATCTTTTGACTACTTTATGAATATACTATTCTGTATACATATTACTCACCTTATGGACCTGCATCCAAAACCCTCTTAATCCTTGTTTCTTGATTTCCTATTTTTTCATCAGCTCTTTCTACCTTGATTAATAACATTCTGATCATGATATGCATATGAACCTTAACTGCATATCTCTAAAGTACGGAAAACTCTCAGTTAAACGGCACCCATTGGGATTGGTAGATGCAGGATAACTGTAGTTGCTGGTTGCTTGAGAGTTACTATTAAAAATAGGCCTAATACTGTACCATATACTATTTGTATGGTTTGACTTGTTCTCAGGTTGGGGAGAGAGGGAATTTATTCCTATCTTCCTTTTTTAATCTCTAAAACTCTAAAAACGTAAGGTGTGTTTCTGCAGGGGGGGGGGGCAGGAAGTGCAATACATGAAAATTGTACTGTATTTCTTCAATTTTTTTTGCCAGTTGCATAAGAGGGCTAGTTGCTTGAGTTCTGGTTAACTGAGAGTTTACTGTATACCTTCAAATAAGGTAATCCTAAACCACCTTGCTCTAACCATAGAATAAACATAGACCATTTAACACCTGTACTCTTCCTCTCACAAATAAACGATCTCACCTCTATTAATTATGGTCCACAACTTCTCCTCTGGCTGATAAAAATATACCTGACCTGTATATAAAACTAAACTGACTACAAAACAATAACTGCTAGTATTTTACTATCCTTAATCAAGAACTTCCAGATCGCCAGGTTATGCATTTTTAACTACTTCCCACATATCCTTAGGTTTCATATTAGAATCTTTTTAATACCTACACCTACATGCTTCATATCATGTCCCCAACAAATATGAGTATTGCCGAACCAATTCATGAGGGTACATAGTTTACTGTTAAAGTCTTTGTTTTAGCTTTGATTAATTTATATCCTGAAAAGACCTGAAACTATATCAAGATATTGCACAGCAGGGGTTTCCACGATGGCTGCACACTGATCAACAATTTAATTTCAACTTTCCCAAAGTGGGAAAAAAAAGAAACTGTTATTTAAGGGCTGGCAATTCTGCTAGTTTTAGTAAAAGTTAGTTACTAGCTAGTAAGTATACTGCCTGGATGTCAGGAAAGAACTGTTGAGTGCCTGAAAGAAAATCATCTAGAAAAGATGAAGAGAAAATACTGACTGGGAAGAATCCTGCAGCTGTTCAACCAAAAGAAGTTCAAGCTCCAGCTTTGCTGCAAGACATGGCTTCCAGTAATTTATAGGAAAAATAAATGAAATGTGCTCAGAGTTGATTAAAATAAATGAGACAATGAAGGACTATATAAACTGAAACAGCAAAAGGCTGGAAAACATGGAAGAAGCCTAAACAGCTATTTAGATGAACTGAAATCTGCAAAAATTAGAGGTCAAAATGAAGAAAATGCTGGCTGAGTATGAAACTGCCAAGAGCTGTTTAAAAATGGTACAGTTAGAGAATAAAGCATACAGAGAAAACCTGAGATTTTTACCTGCACCAGAGAAAAAAGAAGGAACAGACTCTATTAATTTTATGAAAGCACAAATAATTAACTGGACTGGTATTCCACAGCAGGATTTGTTAATTGAAAGAGCACATTGTGTGCATGCTCCAAACCTGACCATGAGAAAGCAGTCAAAACCTGTATTAGCAAAGATGCAATCATATCAAAAATAGGAGTTGAACCTGACAAAACTGTGGCATAAGAACAAAGTATTAAAACTAGAGATAGTAGTGTGTTTGTGGAAAATTATTATTCACTGTACACCACACACAAGAGAAGCAAGTATATCACAGCAATACGGGAATATTATGAGGGGTGTGTGAGATTCAAGTTGCTGTATACAGCTGTCTTCAGAATATGTTCTTGAAGGATCAAAGTCATTTTATTGATGCAGAACAGGTTAAAGAGGAAAAACAAAAGTTTGTCCAACAATAAGTGAGCCACCAAGAACTAGGGGCCTCTGCTTCTCATTCTTCTGACAATAAATCTCATAGAGAGATTTTGCTAGTGAAACATTTTCCAATGTTTTAAAGGAAATTGCTTGAGAAGGAGAAAAAAAGTACAGGAGTTGCTAGAAGGATCAGGAGTACCTTAGACATGAACCGGAATTTGGAGTTTGGAGATAGAGATGAACAGGAGAAAGACCAGCAACAATGAAATTAGTGAATAAATGTGAGATTATAAAACATCAATCACATTTGTGAAATATGGCTTTACAAGAAAAAGTGGCTGAGAAAGATTGGATTTTTGTTGACTTTGTTAAACTTGTTGGGGGACTGACAGGCATATGCCACCCTTGATATCATTAATAATGTTTGGAAGGACACTAAATGGGAAAAAGGGAGGGAGAAGGAAGGGAAAAGTATCTGTAAGTAAGACAATTTTACTTCTTGGCAGTTTGTTTGTGTCTTTCGGCTTTTTCCTGGTTGGGGTCGCCACAGCGGAACTCCGGTCCACTAATGATTGGTAGTGGATTTTTATGTACCAGGTTACCAGCTCTGATGCACAACCTTTAACGAAGGTACGTCCCATTCACATATGCCTCCACATAGAAGACACTCTAGCTGAGAATCAAATGGGACAACGTCTTGCTGTGAGACGACAACGCTACCGCAGCACCACCACCGCAGTTGTATTTGTATAAAATATTTTATTATATAAATTGCATGTTATATAGTAAAGTATTTTCAGTTGTATGTGATAAAGATACGAAAGAAAACAGGTGCTTTTTCTTTTCGCTTTTTTAGTTTTAAGAAATGGATGCATTACAATGTAAAAAAAGAAAAAAAAATGGACAAAAGCAAGTTTAAGTCAGTAGGTTTTAATCTTGAGCTGCTAGGGTGGGGGGTGGTGAATAAAATATATGTAAAATTGAAATGCTTTCTTTTGCAGAGGTGAATGTCTGGATTAATGGCCTTAGTTAAATCTAATGAATTTTTTTTTTTGTGAATGCAAGTGAGTTTAAAATAAACAGAGTCAAGTCCACAATGTAATAAATAGTTTTCTTTAAGCAAATAAATATTCAGTGCCAGTTAAGAAATCTGGAGCTGAGGGAAGTGCTACATTTTGATATTGTGTTTCTAAGGACTAAAGGTGAAGGCAATAAATAGAGAGGTCAGGACATTGTTTATTGAGAGACATATAAAATTAAAATGTATAATGGGAAGCAATTCAGTAAAAATAAACTTGAAAATTACTGAAAGTGAATAAGAGATAACAGTTTTTCCTGATAACCAAATACATTAAGGTATTTACTAGAATAGTGTACAGTGGATATAAAAAGCTTACACACCCCTGTTAAAATGCCAGGTTTTTGTGATATAAAAAAATGAGACCACAATAAATCAGTTCAAAACTTTTTCCACCTTTAATATGACCTATAACTTGCACAGTTCAATTGAAAAACAAAAAAATCTGTTATGCTGGTTGCATAAGTGTGCACACCCTTAAACTAATAATTTGTTGTGTGTGCACACCCTTAAACTAATACTTTGTTGAAGCACCTTTTGATTTAATTACAGCATTAATTACTAATTACATTAGTATCCCTATTACACTTAAAAATAACTAATAAAACTTTACTTTATAACATGCAAAGAAAACCATGCACTTTCAAAATAGTACAATTAAGAAAACATTTGTTTTACTTACAGTTAACTTTCTCCCTCCTCTTCCCCCTCTCCTGAGTATTTTTCAAAACATTAGTTACATGAAGAAGGGCATATCCCTTAGAGTCCCCTACAAGTTTAACAAAGTCCAAGAAAGTCCAGTATTTCCAGATTTTCTTGTTCTCTCATGTTTCACAAATATAATTATTGTTTTGTAATCACACATTTGTCAATTTCCAAGTGATTGATTTTATTCTCCAAACATTCATGACATCAAGTAGTGCATATGCTTTATAGTCCCCTACAAGTTAAACAAAGTCCAAGAAAGTCCAATATTTCCAGATTATCTTGTTTTATTCCTGCTCATCTCCATCTTCCACTCTGTCTCTTCTTCATTTCCACTGTACGCGATTCTTCTAGTCAACTCTTGTGCTTTTTCCCCTCTTTCAAGCATTTTCCATTGAAACACTGGAAAAGGTTTCACTGGCACTGTTTCTCTGTGTTATCACAAGAAGAACAAGCAGCAGAATTTCCTTCTGTTTCACAGCTCACTTTTTGTTGGACAATTTTTTTTGTATTTCTTCCTTAGGATCTACTTCATCAAAAAATGTATTTGTTTCTCTAGGGAACAATATTTTGAAGATAGCTGGGTACAGCAGTTTGAATCTCACACCTGCTTCTCGACATTCCCTACACAATGGAGTAAATGTACTCCTCTTCTGACTAGTGTACAAAGAGTAGTCATTTTCCACTAACACTCTGGTGTCTCACACATTTAGTTCTTTGTTCTACTGGCACAGTTTTGTCAGAATCAACTCTTTTTGCTGGTAAGATTGCATCTTTACTATTAAAGGTCTAGGTTATTTTCTCATTGCCAGGTTTGGCACATACATACAATGTGCCCTTTCAATTAACACTTCCTTTTGTGGAATACCAGTCCAGTTGCTTATTTCTGCTTTCATAGAATTAATACAGTCTGTTCCTTCCAGGTTCTCGGGTACAGCAGAAAATCTCAGGTTTTCCTTACATGCTATGTTCTCTAATTCTATTGTTTTTTGAAACATCTCTTCTTGTGTAGTCTTATATTCAGCCAACCATTTCTTCATTTCGACCTCTGACTTTTGCAGTTTTATTACCGTATATGAATATCTGCTTAAAGCTTCTTTCATTTTTTTTTCAGCTTTTAATTGTTTGAGTTGATATACTCCATAAGTGTTTCATTTATTTTAGTCAGGTCTGTGTGCAGTTGCATTATACTTTTCTCTAGGTTACTGGAAGTAATGTCTGGAGGTTGCATTGTTTTTTGATGAACAGATGTAGTACTATTCTCAGTCACTGTTTTTTTTGTCACCTTTTGTAGCTGATTTTCCTTCAGGTCCTCTATAATTGTTTCTGGCACCCAGGTAGTGCACTTACTAGCCAGTTACTGAAATTTACCCAAAAATCCAGGTCCACTGGCTTTCTCTGCTAAGTTTCTATTTTCACACTAGGAGAACTAGAATTAAGCTGTTACTCAATGTGCAGCCCTCTTGGAAGTCCAGTGTTACAGAGCATTCTGTGACAATTTCAAGTCTTTTGGGGATATACACTTAATGAAGTAAAACAAATGATATAGCTGTAAACTATGTACTCACATATGAATTGGTTCCACAATACCCATAAAAATATATATTTAGGAGTATAGGTTAAAACAGATTTTGTTATGGCAGCTAATGATATGTGGGAAGCTCTTGTTTATTGATATGGATAGCATGACACACAGTGAAAATGTTTTTAGTCTCTTTCATTTTATATACAGGTCAGGCGTATTTTTATCAACTAGAGGAGAAGTTGTGGATAGTAATTAAGAAAGAGTTGAAATATTTATCTGGGAACGGGAGGGCAAGTGTCAAATGTGGTAATTTGATCCAACAGAACAAGGTGGTTTAGGATTACTTGATTTGAAGAGATATTTTACAGCTACACAGTGAAGGCCCACATACAAAACACAAGCAGAAATCTATAATTCAAAGTGTAAAGGAATGATGATGAGGGGGTATTTCAAGAAATGAGAGAATGGAATTTTGGATGCAAATCCTTAAGGAAAACAACAGCCATACAGAATATAATATTCATAAAATAGTAGAAAGTATTCTAAGAATTAAGCCAACATCAGAATGGAGTAAGGATATTCTTCCAATAGAGATGACTGCAATTAGGGGTGCAGTGAATAGGCAAGAGGGGTGGAGATCACTGGATAAAAATATCAAAGGAACTAAGGTATTGGAATGAAATAACAATGGAGGGAAAGGTAACATAACTGGAAGAGGCCAAGAAGATATTTGAAATGCAGGCAAAAAGACTGCCTCCGCTTTTTGGGATTGATATCAGAATATAAACAAACAGAAAGGGACGAGGGAATCCTAAATGAAAGACCTACACTGGTTACATTTTTAATTATACAAAATATTGCACAAATATAAGAATCAATTACAGAAGGATAGAAAAGATTGGGAAAAGACAGATTGGATATGCAATTCACAAGGAAGCAATGGGAAGTCATATGTATGGCTCCCAAGTATGTAACAAAGTCTAGAAGATTTAGGATTTTTCCTTGTATTTGAGTAGGTATTTTTATGCTTCAAGAAGACTCCAAAGAATTGTTTGACAGACAGATGGCAAGTGTTGGAGGTGGATGGGGAAGAAACAGGTAACTGGGAACATATGTTTTGGGAGTGTGGTGAGTTGGCAGACTTTAATAACTTCCTACAGAGTATTCTGTTGAAATATTAGGTGAGAAAATGAATGTAACTAAGGAATTTTTTTTTTTTTTGTAGCTGGGATTTGGGAGTTGAATTGCCTTGACACAGTAGGGCCTTGTTGATTTTAATTTTAGTGGCTACCAAAAAAAATTACTAGAAAGTGCAAATCAAAGTCTAAAGCAACTTCATTTGAAGTGGTGACTATTGTAACAAGGACAGAAGAACTGGAAGTGGGATATTTAGAAAAGGCTATGAGCAAATTACCTAGAACAAAAATGGAAATTGTAGGAACAACACATGCAGAATAATGTTTTAGAGGAGGAGGAGTGAGGTTTAACGGAAGGCAGGAATTGAACAATTTATGTAATGTTGTATTGACAAAAACTGCACAAAAGAATATATGTGATGTATAATGTGAACATGTTAATATGGTTTGTTTTCTTTTCTTTTATATAAATGTATGTTTGCCTATGTCTTAAGTGATAATTCAATGAAGGTGTTAAAAATATTCTACAGCAAAGAAATGTCCTTTTCTGGATTCATTAATCAGATATCATCATCTACAAATAACACTAACTTTTCTTGATTTCCAAACCAGCCACACCCTTGAATCTGAGAGTCCTTTTTTTCTTTGCCAGTGTAACAAAATTCTAAAGTAAATTAACAAAGGGGGAAGGTGAACGCCCTTGCCTGGGTCCTCTGTTCAAACACAGCTTGTCTGAGAGGAACTCTCCCATTTTAATTATTGCTTATGACCCTAATAACTTTGTTATTCTATCATGGCAACCACTGTCCTACTCATAAAATCCATACTATCAATTTTTTTTTCTGCATGAAGGCCCACCAGCAATAGTAACATTTTCTTACACTCTGCTTCCCTCTGGATCTAATTAATGTTGTCAGACTCCTTTGCTATTCTGTTAGCTACTCTAGAGATAAACACTTCATAATAATGGTTTACAATTGTTTATGAAGTTGGGTCTAATCAGTCCATACTCTCCTTGGGTAATGCAACCACCACAGCATTCTTCCAAGATGCTGGTACCATCACCAGCCATTATAAATCTTAAGCAAAACCTTCTAGATCTATTACCACTTTCTGTCCCCCCAACTTCCAAACTTCCACAGGAACACAATCTGTTCCTAAAGACTTCCCTGTTCATTATGCTTCACCAGTTTTATCTCATCTCCGTCTTAGCTACTGATTGTTGAGCTTCATCATCTTCTTGCATAGAATTATTTCATGTCTTTCCATTTGTGCCTTTTCTTGGTTTCCACATTCCTTTGCTTCATACAGATTTTCATAAAATTTCCAAAACATCTCTAGTTATTTTTCTTGTTATAGGCTCCCAAACTTTGGTGATAACGCTTTTTTACTTTCTGCTGCCTACATCACTGTGCTAAATGTTTTTGTGCTCTGGAGTTATCACTACATAGTTTAACAACAGTCTTTCTAAACATTATATTAGTCAAATAATCTCTTTTCCCTTAAGCATTCTGCAGTTGCGCCTCTTTTTGTTCTGTGGTATTTCCCTTATTCTGCAGTATGTCACCCCCTCTAAAAAACTCCCATTAGTTTGTTTCCTATACCTCTTTCTCTCTTATTTCTACAATGTTTTTTAAACTCCACTTTCACTTTATCTCACTGTCTTCTATAATAACTCTCATCATGTGTTCCTTAAACTCCTCTCTTTTTAACATACTGATAATGTGCCCTTTTCACTTCATCACCTTGCCTCTGAACCTTAGCTTCTATTGGCCCACAATCTGAAATAGTTATTGGATGCATCAATGCTTTCAATTAAATAAACATGTTTTTGTAAAATATAATTGTCCATCTAACATAGTTAGTGCATCTTGCAGAATAATATGTATATCCTATTTGAGCTTCTACTACCAAATTCATATATTCCATCCCAAATATTCTAATATTTCTTCAGAAATCTACCTTCTCCTCTTGTAATTTCCCTTCTAACTGCCATGATAAATCCTCACTACTACAGATTACGGTTCCAGTCCCCACTCATCAATAATACACTTTGCTGAAAGCTTATTAGTTCTCCTAAAATTCTCTTAAGTCTTTCAGGCCTTGCCTGAGTGGATTTTCACACCTAACACTTGCAGAGTTCCTGTCTGGACAGCTTATGCATGCTATCTGTAAACAAATGCATATATCTCAAAAAAAAAAAACATAAAAGCTGGAAAAAAAAAACATTATTCTGCACACACTCCTCTTCACAATGATGATATTAATATGTTAGTCAAACATTTTGGTAATTTTATATCAAACATGTAATTCAATATGTAAATCTTATAATTATGCAAATATTAATATCTCTATAACTGTAGTAGATAGACCCTATCAGTCTGATGTTTGTTCATGCAGATGTTCTCATTTTGCTGCAGATCAGTTTTGTAGATGCCACTCCATTTTTGATGCACTTATACATGCTCTATCTGTATATATACCACAAACCAAAGGGTAAAAAGGTCTCACAAACAAACCATTTAGTGAAACTACAAGACAAACACAACCAAACTAGAGCTTTCACTGTGTGATACCTTAAACCTCCTGCAGTGGAAGCCCATGGCATATATGCGAATAACCCCCCTTAGGGACATCAAGCTTCGGCTACATGGCTTCTGAATGTCCATAACTTTTTTTTTTTTTTTTTTAAACTTTCTAGATCTTTATGGTTACATTCAGGCCAATAAATCCAAACCACACCAGCTCTGGACATGCATGTTTCAGCCTTTTCATTGACCATGACAACACAGCAAAAGTAGATAGTTTGCCTATATTTCAGAAACACAGGGTCTTTAAGCTCAGCTGATGCTCATAAAGATTACGGTGCCTGCAAAATATCCCAACTAACATCCAGACCATAGGGTAAAAAGCTCATACAGACAAACCATTCAGTGAAGTATTTATTTTAGGGACTGTTATCCATCCACTGGTATTAAAAAATATGGTAGTTTTACTTTCTGCACATGCTGCTGTATGCAACATACATTTATTTGGACACTAGATAAATGAGCTATACAAACAAAAATAATGTTTTCTCTTTTTATTCAATTGGTAAATAATCTGTTTTGGGGATGTAGTTAAAGATGCATACACATAGAGCTTATTGATCATGATTGTGCATTTCTAACTGCTCATTTTATGGGGATTTCTGATTGGTTTTACAAGAACACTCACTGGTGCTTCAGGCATGGTAAGAAACTGGTCATTAAAGGACTTGCACTGTAGGCATGCATTGGAAAAATACAAGAATAGCTCTATAATAAACCAAAAAAAAGGTACAAGCCAGATAGCCAGTCCCAGATGATTTATTCCGCAAATCCACGAACCAACACTGATAAATCACATAATATTTTCTGCAAGTTTGTACACATCTGTACCTTTCCAGTTTCAGGCTTAGGTTGCTCAGTGGGCAGAATAAACAATCATCTGGGACTGGCTATCTGGCTTGTACCTTTTTTTGGTTTATCAGTGCAGTTTCGGGTACTTGTGACCAACTTGCTTGTTTAATAGCTCTATAATAGTTTTAGGTGGACTATAAATACATGCCAGTGTAATCATTCTCTCCTGCCAGTAACACTTTACTACACTATTAGAATCATTTTTGGCCTCTCCTCCAAAACATTTTGGCAAAACTCATGGGGTTTGGGAAGGAAATCATATGGAAACAGATTTTCCCAGCATAGGGAGAATATCTATCATCCAGGCTCAAGGAATAGCTAGTTCTGGAGGAAAACTGCCTTAATGACCTGCTCAGATGAGAAAAACAGGTCTAAGCATGGCACACCCCATCTGCTTATTAGGTCTAGGGATGTCTTTACATTTCAGTTTGTTTGCTACTACATGCTGGTCTAAAGGGATGTATGAGGCCTTCAGAGGCATTTTCTTTTCTACTGCCATGTCCCATGCTTATATTACTAACCTGCATAGTAAGTAGGAGTTGGTCCAGGCTTGCTTATGTCCATTACTATAGTGTTGCTCATCTGTACTTGCAGGACTTTCCCCAAGATGTCTGGAATAAAGGCACTGAGTGGCAGAATGAGGGCCATCATTTCCTTCCTCCTCATCCTGTGGTCATTTGAATCTGGAAGTCTTTCATATCAGCTCCCCAAGCAACATCTGAGGAGTTTGTCAGTGTCATAGTATGCTTTAGTAACCTGAAGAACATCCTTTAAGAGGCAAGGCTTGGTTCACCATGAGATTTCCTTCCTGATGCATGGCATCTAGGGTACAGTGGTCTCCAAGTGAGAGAGATGTTGGTTCCACTTGCTTCTTCAGTACCATTGCAACTTTCTCCTATGGAGATGCTTTAAGGGCACTGTCAGAATGCATGCTGCCATGTGCTCTAGTAACCACAGATTCACTCTTGCTGTAATCTATTTTTGGGAGAATTGGGAAAACAAATCTTAAGGCATCTTCTGTTTGTTCTGAGGGAGGAAAGGTCAGATCTTATCCCTGTAGAAACTTGCACACAGAAATGTAACTTAATGAGAGGGGATAAGACAGGATTTCTCTCTGCTGATTGTCAGCCCTAGACTTGAAGAACACTTCAAAGTGAAGTTCATGGCATCTAAGGCACTCTGATAGGACTCTGCTAGGATAAGGCTATTGTCTTGGTAGGTTAAAAGCTGCATCCCCTTTGTCCTGTGGCGGCGGGCCGCCATACCTCTCAACTGTACAGATTTTCGCAGAATGGACAGATTTTTGACTCATATCTTTGGTCCATTTTTTTACAAATGTGTGGCTTTCTGGCAAATTAGTGGCAAATCATTAAAGACTGAAGTTAGAAAATAATTGCAGACATTTGAGTTTCAGATTTCATACCCTTCAGAAAATACATGGTAACGCAAAACCTGTAATTCTATCAACTTTCTAAGTTTGTAAGAGCAATATTTAAAAATTGTCCCACTTTTATTTATGGCTTTGTCCAAATTTCTTGCTCTAAGAGTTTGAGAGGTATACGCTGCATCACTGGCACCAGACATTTTGTGAATACTTTGGGAACAGTGAAGAAGCATATCAAGAGTGGAGGAAGAGAAGGCCGCCACCTCTGGTGCAATGCGTTACAATGCATGATCAGGAAATGTAGCTACCCATACCAGCATTTTTAATGTTAGCACAGAAATGCACTGACTTCAGTGCTCTGTGTGTGGCAAGCTATAGCAAGCTTGCATGTTTTTTTGCTCTTCAACTGAAGAGGTGAGGGGGTAGGGCACTATATTGGGGAAATAGATGAGCCAGCTATGGCTCTGGTGAAGTTACACATACTTCAAGTCCAGGGCAACCATGATCAGTAGACATGGGCCTCACAGGACAACCTCTAAAATAGGTCTCTCAAGTACCCTCTTTTCTTGGCACTAAGAAAAGTCTGGAGTAGAACTCTGTGCCTTCCTCTCCCAATGGCCCCTGCCTCTACCATACCTTTCAGAACGTGAGGTATAAAGTGAATCTGGTCTCCTAGAGCTAGCAAAATAACTCTTAACCAAGGCCTTTCTAAAAATTGGAGACTGTATTCCTCTTTTAAAATGCTTAGCACCCACTCTTCTTGACTTTTTCAAAATGCCCTATAAAGACACACAAGCTTCCTCCAAGTTTTGAGAGAGGCTGAGGGGTTGAGGGAGAGAAGCAAGGCTATTATGGCTGACCTTCCAGGATCTCTGCCCTGAAGGTACCTGCGCTTCCCTTTGTGCTTAGCTTTTTTCCCCCCTTGTGAGATCTTGTGGGTTCCTGTCTGCATTGGGTGTTCATACACTTCACCTCCAGTAACTTGAACATCTCATGAGCTGATGGTATGAAAACAATGACCTTACACAATGGGGTACTGAGGATGCCTGACTTCACACTGGTAGGACAAAGCCCTCAACCAGGCAGGTCTTGTGACTACTGGGTTGTTTTGAGGCATTGTCCAGCAAGGCCAAGGCAGGCTGGGCTACAGCTGCTTAGGTTTTGTTGCTCTGTGCCTGCTATGCTCAGATATGGCTGCCTTTGAGGCCTCAGGTCTTAAGCATGAGCCTAAAACCTCAATACTGTCCCCAGTACTCTACTTGCATACATAAATTTTGTAGATCCCGTCTTCCCACCTTAGAAATCAAGTTGCAGGTCTTGGTTGCCAAAGGGTTTCCAGCTGTGAAGGTATGTCAGGGATGGATCTCACTCTGGGAGGACATGTCAGAAAACAAAGGTGTGGGATTCTGCATAGCAGTCATGCCAGAGGCCTCAGCCATAACAGATTCTCTAGTCGGGGACTGTGAAAGTGCCTCACTCAGTACTAAGTCGCCATATCATGGAAGCCCTAATTTGTCAGTGCTGTCCTCCATCTTCCTACACTTCTCTCTCTTCTGGAAACATTTCTTCAGAGCAGAAAGAGGCCTTAAGCAATACCACAATGGCCACTAAACAAGGCTTGCAACCCTTATTTGGAAGCAAAATCCTGGAAGAAATGTGGCACTGGAGGACTGACTTCAGGGTAACTGATGCACAGTGAGGACCGAATCCATACTGTTCTCAATGTTGAGGCAAAAAAAAGACACTTGTTATGGCATTTTTTGTGCTGTATCTGCTTACTGCAGATCAAATTATTATTAACCCTAGTAATAAATTCCTCACAATTCTACGTCAGACATTAGTTGCAATTATGCATCTAACAAATAGGAAAATCCCCTAAGGGATACTTATCTGTTCCTTTCAGAAGACAGAATTTGGCCAACTGATGCACTACATATGTTACCAAGAAACAAACGCAACTGCATGGCAAGAAAAATCTGAAGATGGTGTCAGATGATTATCCCTTTATACTACAGGTGCCCTAGCACCAGAAAGATGGTGTTGTCTGAAGCCCTGGGGTGGGAAGAATTTTTAAATACTGGCAAGCCATAGGCTACCTTCATGACAGGACATCCCAAGACTGAGGACTGCAACAGTAAATGCTACGATGAACATTTTCCTCACATTAAATCTGGCTTAGGAAACCAAGACTATCACAGACACCATTTAACTAATAGTCTAAAAAGTCTCTGGCCATCACAAAATCTGCCAACCAGCTGCAAAAAAAAAAAAAAAAAACGCTCCCAGAGAAAAGGGGTTTGTCTTTTTTCATGAGATACATCATTCACTCCTGTGTGTTCAGACTCAGCCCCAAGAATATACTGCCCTATGGAGAATCAAACTGAAAAAGCAGATCAAAGCCCCAGCTGTTCAGAACAATCCATATTAATTTTTACATTAGCTAATACCTGTTGTTTATGGTGTTTTGGTGGGACAGATGTGGACCCTTCATTCTTAAAAAGGTCAAAACCTAAAACACTTTGTAAATACCCTTAGTGCAAGCAGACAGCCTATAGGGCAAGGACGTAAACTGGAAAAAATAAGGTCTAACTAAATCTTGGAAACTTTCTATTGTTCCTGTGGGTAGTAGCACCTAACGTAGTTGTCCTTCAGATTCAACATGATCAGGAAGGTCCCTGGCAGAAATAACAGGAAATGTGGCTACAGCATGAGCATCTCATCTTCAGTTTGGCTACCCTCATGAAGAGGTAAAACTTTGAAAAGCCCAAAATTAGTTTCCAAGGTCTATTTTTTTTGGGGGGGGGGGTATTAAAAAAAGCAGATACAAATAGCCCTTATTTCCACTGTGATACCTTTACTAATGCCCCTTGATCTAGTAACTACTGAAAAGGGGAAGACAAAATGTTACTCCTCCAGGACTGACAGTATTCCTACAAAGGATGGGATGGTCTTACCTTGCACCTTTTTACTATGAAACTCATGGCCCAAATGCATGACGATATCACTTGACAAGAACTCCCAGAAAAGGATCTGTCTCCCTTCAAGTGAGTCTTGCTCGGGAGGGTTTGCCTTCCTGTCTTGTCCTTCTTCTTTCCCCACCATGCCTGCTTCTTCCCAGATTTCTCACCTTTTGCCTGCGACCTTTGGGCTGGTATCTGAAGAAACAGCCAGTCTTCAAAGAAGCATTCAAGGCGTACTGCAGAATATGGCACAAATAAGCTTCTTCACCATTTGCATATCCTCCCTTTATCTCCAGTTTCTTAAAGATATCTTGTGACTCTAATAAATAAGGAAATCTTGTCCAAGGAGGAAAGGTGTTTAACAACTTCCCTCTACAGTAAAGGTAGTCATTGAATCTGAAGACAGACCTTAAAGCTACCACCTTAACTGCACATACAGCATCATAATCATAACTACATTTGATTGTCTGCTTCCTTCATCCACTGAAAAAGCTGAATAAATTTTGAAGATGAAAGACACATCCTGAATTTCATATATAGCCTGCCTATCATGCCAGGATTTCACCTTGATAATTTAACAGTGTGCATTTGGTAGTTTGTCACCTTAAAAGCCAAAAGTGCCTGATGTGTGGACTACCAAATCTACCTAGGACCTGTTTTTTCCCAGTTATACACAACATATTAGGTCTGTAGGACAAACTTATGAACCATAGATGCCCCCAGAAATTACAGCAGTGTCCACCACTAGGTTCTTGTAAAGTACTGGTGCATTTGCTGGATTTTATAAAACCTGCTTATTTTCTTGTGGAAGGGTCGAGAGTCTAGCTATAGGAAGCTGCTAGGAAAGTGTCTTTGAAGGCTTCAAAAACTGAAGAGAATGGAGCAGATTTCAATTCCTCCAGGTCAAGGATACTGAAATGCCTCTCAACTGAGAGAGAATTCCTTTGTTTCCCATTTGAAATGTTCCTTCATCTTAGTCAAGATAGCAATAAAATATCCAATTTTGATGGGATTTGAAAGAAACTTCATGTTGTGGGACATCTGATGAGATTGAGTATCCTTCAGAGTCAAATCCTTGGGGTTGCCATCTAGGCAGTGTAGGCCAAATCCTCCCTCATCTTCTGAGGATGAACTGGTGTTTGTGATTCAAGTGGTATCCCTTTTTTGTTTAACCTGTTCAGGTGGAGTGGGCACCACAGACACCTACATCACTGCTTGTCACAGCATGAATTAATTAATTTCACATACTAAATAAATTTGTATGTGGTAGCTAGACTTCTTTAAAGGGGCAACTGACTTGGACATGTTCAGTTTGGGAAGAGTGGTTCCCAAGGTGCTGCAATGATGTTTCTCATCATCACACCCATACTCTAAAGGAGTTAAAAATGTCCAGGTGTTGTACCTCAGATTGTGGCCGGAGGTCCACTGTTCTAATAAACAGCACATGCCATGCACCTTCTTCTTGGTAGCCAGCCCAGAAGGAAGTGCTAGGTGCTACCGCTATATACATTGTCTGCCTCCAAAGGCATCATACAGAGGCCAGAGGAAGTATCAGATACCACTACTGAGAAATGGAAAGCAGACTCACTTGTTGAAGCCTCCTCAGGTCTATAAGGGATTGCTAAAAATATTACTTTTCTCCCTGGCACCTGTTGAGGGCTCTCTCCCCCTTAACTTCCTTATGCTAGTGTGCTTTATTTATGGGCCTTCATAGGAGGAAACCTTTTCCTAGAACAAGATGACAGCATCCAATTTCTTCCTCAACCAAGCTCCAAGTGTGACTTATTTCCTGATAAAACCTACACAAATTTGGCAATTTATTGACAGGTGAGATTCTTCTAAGCAAAAAAGGCACTTAGAGTGATATTCTGAAAACAATTTCAGTCAGGACAGTTGGGCAAGAACGTTCCATAACCATAAGTGTCTTACTGATCAGTGTTGCAGTATTCCAAACAGATGGGTTTTCACCACTGATGTCTGGCTGGGGTACCAAAGCCTAAACCTTCCCAGTAACATACATCAGCTGTATGACAGTAAATCCTCAAACTATCACCAAGCTAGCAGCCTGAATATATCTGACAGAGAAGTAGTCAGCTAGGTAGGGCATAGTAGGAGAAGACAAGGCCCCCTAAGGTCTGAGAAACAGGGCAGCTGAGAAAGGGAAGAAATGAAAATGGCAAGGAGTTAAGGAGCATGGGTAGGAGTACTGCAACAGTTACAGTGGATATAAAAAGTGTACACACCCGTTAAAATGCCAGGTTTTTGTGATATAAAAAAATGAGACCACAATAAATCATTTCAAAACTTTTCCCACTGTTAATGTGACCTACAACCTGTACAATTCTACTGAAAAACAAATCTGTTATGGGAAAAATATAAAAAATAAAAAATATACAATATTATGCTTGCATAAGTGTGCACACCCTTAAATAAATATGTTGTTGTGTGCACACCCTTAAACTAATACTTTGTTGAAGCATCTTTTGATTTAATTACAGCAGTCAGTCATACTGAGTACACACCTGACATAAATGAAAGAGACTCTGATTAACCCCAAATAAAATTCAGCTCCCTAGTAGGATTGTCCTGACATTTACTCAGTTGCCTGCTACAGCAAAAGCCATGGTTCGCGAGAGCTTACAAAGCATCAAAGGGATCTAATTGTTGAAAGGTGTCAGCCAGGAGAGGGGTACAAAAAAATTTCCACAGCATTGGATATACCATGGAACACAGTGAAGACAGTCATCAAAAAGTGGAGAAAATATGGGACAACAGTGATGTTGCAAAGAACTGAATGTCTCTCCAAAATTGATGAAAAGACAAGATGAAAATTGGTCAGGGAGGCTGCCAAGAGAACTACAGCAACACTGAAGGAGCTGCAAGAATTTCTGGCAAGTACTGGTTGTGTACTACATGTGACAACAATCTCCCATATTCTCCATATGTCTGGACTATGGGGTAGGGTTGCAAGGCGGAAGCCTTTTCTTACACAGAAAAACATCGAGGCCCGGCTAAAATTTGCAAAACAATACACCGTCTCCCAAAAGCATGTGGGAAAATGTGTTATAGTCTGATGAGACCAAGGTTGAACATTTTGGCCACAATTCAAAAAGGTACGTTTGGCGCAAAAACAACACTTTGCATCACCAAAAGAACACCATCGCCATGGTGAAGCATGGTGGTGGCAGTATCATGCTTTGGGATTGCTTTTCTTCAGCTGGAACTGGGGCTTTAGTCAAGGTGGAGGGCATTATGAACAGTTCCCTATACCAGTCACTTCTGGCCCAAAACCTTCAGGTATCTGCTAGAAAGCTGAAGATGAATTTCACCTTTCAACATGACAATGACCCCAAGCATACATCTAAATCAACAAAATAATGGCTTCACCAGAAGAAAATTTTTGGAATGGCCCAGCCAAAGCTCAGACCTAAATCCAATAGAAAATCTGTGGGGTGACCTGAAGAGGGCTGTGCACAAGAGATGCCCATTGGAATCTGACAGATTTAGAGCACTTTGCAAGGCAGGGTGGGCAATTATTGCCAAGTCAAGATGTGCCATGCTGATAGACTCCTACCCAAGAAGGCTGAATGTTATAATTAAATCAAAAGGTGCTTCAACAAAGTATTAGTTTAAGGGTGTGCACACCTATGCAACCAGTATATTGTACATTTTTTATATTTTCCCCTAACAGATTTGTTTATCAATTGAATTGTACAGGTATAGGTCACATTAAAGGTGGGAAAATTTTGAAATGATTTATTGTGGTCTCATTCTTTTTATATCACAAAAACCTGGTATTTTAACAGGGGTGTGTGCACTTTTTATATCCACTGTATCAGTAGGACATCTACTGCTACGGTAAGTTCTTACACAGCTGTACTATGTCCTGACTAAAATTACTGTTGCAGTATTCTGAACAGATGAGTGATTCACAAAGCTTACGGGAACAGAAGGGCGGATGGCTGAAAATGGTAAGATCTGTCCAAGAATGCCAGAAAAGACTGATCTGGCAAAGGCTGCCTTCAACTTGGAAAAGGCATCAGTTCTTATCGTTTAGCAAAAGCGTTCTCAGTGAACAAAGACCAGTTATAGCAGCTTCCAGAATGGTTTTGGAATCCACCTTTTGTAGAAAGCTCCAGAAGAGACTACTGCTCTAGCACAATGAGCTCTTAGAAAACAGGGCAAGAATTTGCCATGGTGCGAGTAACAATGACGTGACAGTCTTTGCCAGATAGAATCTTAGTTATCTGTGCACATTCAGGGAGTAAAGAAGACTTTCAACCTTGTTCTGTGAATTAGAAAAGAAATTAGGTAGACTGATGGCCTTGCTGAGGGACATCTAATTTTTTGGAGTGAAAGAGGGGCTGACCCTTAGGGACACACTGTACTTATGAAAAATAAGAAAAGGGAAGGCAGCCATGATTGTCTGTAGTTCTGAGACTCTCCTAGCAGAAGTGATGGTCACCAACAAAATGCAGCACATTATTAACATCCAAGGGGAGACGTAGATTTCATTGGAGGGTTTAAGCGCAGAACCCCTTTTAAAAATGATTTGACTTCAAGCATGGACATAACAGGCTGACTGATGAGAATACAGACCAAAATGGCCGAAAGGTGTGCTTTAATGGAAGAATGAGTCAGACCACTTTTCATCAGCTCACACAAACAGAAGACAACCAGAAGAACCTCTAATTTTATAGGGTCCTTATTATTTGCTTGACACCATATTAAAAATCTCTTCCATTTGGCTATGTAGGATTTTTGTGTGGTGGGTCTCCTTGTCTCCTGAGGAATCCGGAGTATGTCCTCAGAAAACTAGTGTCCGGAAATGATCAGAATCCTAGTGACCATAGGTTTAGGTAGAGATATGACAGGTTGAGGAACCAATACTGCCATGATCAAAAGGGAGCAACCAGTAGGATTTTTGTTTTTTTTCTTTTTGATCTTTAGTAGAACTTTTGGTAGCAGAGGAAGTGGAGGGAAGGCCATAGAGGAAACCAAGCCAAGGGGCAGGGAGTCCAGATGCAAAACAGGAGAAGCTGTTTGTTGCTCTCTTGAGGCAAATATGTTTGTCTATAGTGTTCCCCACCTGTAGAACACTGACTAGGAAGACTTGTTTGATTTCTTGAGTATCCATTCATGAGGGTCTTCAGTGGACCTGCTGACAGAGTCTGCCAAGATGTCATCCCACCCCCAGATGTGAGGCATCTGTGTACATGTGTTGAACTGCCTTGATGGGCTGTAGTGGGAGTCCTGGATTCTGTAGGATTTGGTGAATCTACCACCTTAGCTCTTGTTTCAGACAGGGTAGGAAGGGCACCTGAAAGTCCAGTGGGTGGTTGTGTTTGGACCAGACATTCTTCAATTACCACTGGAACTTCCTCATGTGTAGTCTGGCAATGGGGCACCATGGGAAGAGTGGCTGCCATTAAACCCAGGAGGCAAAGAAATTCCCTGGCTGAGATGTGGTTGACTAGGCGTAAATTTTGGAAATAGCTGGTTAAAGAAGTGACCTTTTCTGGTGGGAGGAAGGTCTTCATCAGACCTGTCCTTCTTTATCAACCCAAGAAGATCTGGTCTTGGGATAGAGTGAGGGAAGACAGTTGTGTGTGAAACCCAGACTTTCTAAGAGAAACAGTGAATTGCAGGTGTCTCTGAAGAGTGCTTGCTTCTGCTTGGATGAGAAGGTCGCCCAAGTATGGGAAGATCTGTATGCCTTTTTTTCTGCAGAAGGCTACTGCTGGGGCTAGACACTTTGTAAATTCCCCTTGGTGCTGTAGTCAAGCCAAAGGGGAAGGAAATTGATAGTGCAAGGATGGCACTGCAAAAAGTACAGTTGTGTACACTTACCATAAATGTAGATGTTCGAGTGGATTCACTGTTGCAGTCATTACATTTGGGTTTTCTGCTTGCAGGTTGCACTCAGTCGGCCTGATTAACAAAGTTTTGGGTCCTGCGTCGGTTGCTGTCCCTTCTTCCATGACATCAGGGGTATAAAATATGCAGCCAATGCCATTACATCAGTTTTTCTTGCCCCAGATGTCAGGTGCCCCCCTAATGGGAAGCAATTAAACATAAAAGCACAAAGATATACCTCCAACAAAAAAGCAAATACACCAAAAAGGCTTTTAAGCATAGTAAAGGAAAGTAGAGGTATAGCCAAAAGAAGTTAGGGGGCTGGAGGGAGGTTAACCAGGACTGCAACAGTGAATACACTCGAACATCTACATTTATGGTAAGTGTACACAACTGTACTATGTTCTTCGTGTTTCACTGTTGCAGTCATTACATTTAGGTAGATTCCTAAAGCTATGGTTGGGAGAAGGAGTTTAGATAGCATTGGGGCCAGCTATAAGGCCCTGCAAGACTGCAGTGGCAAAGCCAGCTCTGGATTTAGAGAAAATTGGAAAATTATGACGCTTGGTGAAAGTACGTACAGAACTCCAGGTAGCAGCTTCTAGGATGTCCCTGGTAGGGACGCCTCTGAGAAAGGCTGTAGAGGTAGATGCAGCCCTGGTGGAGTGAGGTCTGATCCCCTGGGGGATAGGTTTTCCATGGTGCTTATAGCAGAAATGAATGCAATGGCTTATCCATTTAGAAATTGTTTGCTTTGAAATAGCCTTCCCCTCTGCCCCTGCAGCAAATGTTACCAGCAGTTGTTCAGATTTCCTTTGAGGTTTAGTCCTGTCCAAGTAGAATTTAAGTTGTCTGTGCACATCTAAGGAATGCAGTATCCGTTCCCCTTTATTCTGTGGATTGGGAAAGAAGGTCGGTAAATGAATGGACTGATTAAGAGCCACACTGAATACTACCTTGGGCATGAAGGATGGATTGGTTCTGAGGGACACCCTGTCTGCATGAAAGATGATGAAAGGCTCCACTGCCATAAGGGCCGGTAATTCAGATACCCTTCTAGCTGAAGTGATTGCTAAAAGGAAAGCTGTTTTCCAAGAAAGAAATTTTAAGTCTGCAATAGCAGCTGGCTCGAAAAGAGGTAGAATGAGTTTATCCAAGACAAAGTTAAGGTCCCAGGCTGGGGTTGGAACTCTCCTGGGTGGTCTCAAATTTTTGGTCCTTCTGAGGAACTGCTTGAGCAGTGGATGAGAGAAGAGGGGAGGTTCTGTGTTATAATGAGCTGAAATGGCTGAGGCATGGATTTTAATGGAGGAAAATGACAGGCCCTTATGAAGCATCTCAGTTAAGTATTGCAAAATCTGAGGTAAATTGGGTGCTGCTGTGCTCATCCCTTGAGACTGGTTCCAGGCACAAAATCTTTTCCATTTTTCAGCATAAGATTTTCTAATACTAGGCCTCCTTGCCTATAAGATGATATCCATCACAGGTTTGCTGAGGGATGGTAAAGGAGAGATTAAGTAATTAGCCAGGCTGCAAGGTTCAGTGTTGGAAGCTGAGGGTGCAGAATCTGGTTCTCCTGCCAAGACAGCAGGGAAGGTGTCTGAGGCAGGTGCCATGGAGATAACCATGATACACTGAGCAGGAGGGGGTACCAGTGTTGGCGTGGCCAGTCTGGAGCAATCAAAATCATTCTTGGTTTGTCCTGTTTGACTTTTAGTAGAACTTTGGAGAGCAGAGGTGGGGGGGGAGGCATAGACTGATAGGTTTTTCCAGCTGAAGGACAGAGCATCCACTTTCCAGGCTTGTTTGTGGGGAGTCCTTATGTAAATTTTGTCCAATTGGTAGTTCTGGGGAGAGGAAACAGGTCTATATCTGGGCTCCCCCATTTGCTTGTCAACATGTTGAAAATCCTTGGTTTCAGTTTCCACTCATGTGGGTCCATGAGGTTTCTGCTTAGTCTGTCTGCCAGTGTATTTAATTTTCCTGGCAGGAATTGAGCTTGTAGGTGCACTTGGTAGCTCAAGGCAGTGCTCGACAATGCCATGGCTAGTCTGTAGAGGGGGTAAGAATGTGTACCCCCCTGCTTGTTTATGTACCACATAACAGTGGTGGTGTCCATCTTTACCATTAGTTATCCTGGAAGAATGTGGTCCATGAAGGCTGTCAGAGCATTCCATACAGCTAACATTTCTTTTTGATTGATATGCAGATGCATTTGACTTGGGTTCCATTTGCCATGAATGCACTTCCCTAGTCTGATGCATCTGTTGTTAGGGTTTGGGTGGCAGGGGGTGGTGTGAAAGGTAGTCCCTTGTTTTGGTGGCAGGCCTCTGCCCACCAAAGGAACTCTAGGTGTAGGCAAGGTATGATAGGAATCATTGTTTCTAAGTTTTGAGAATGTTGACACCATAGGCTTTTTATATACCACTGTAGTTTCCTCATATGCAGTCTTGCATATGGAATTAGAAGAATGCAGGAGGCCATGAACCCCAAGGCTTGCAGTATTTGTCTTGCAGATAGCAGAGTTTTTGTGGCCACTTGTTTGAAGTAGGTTGTCAAATGAATTTGCTTTTCTGGTGTGAGGTAAGCCATCTGGGAAGTTGTATTCAAGCTTGCTCCCAGGAATATAATTTGTTGACAGGGTACCAGGTATGATTTCTTTTAATTTATGGTTTACCTCAGACAAGTTAAAACCCCTTTTTACAAAGGCCAGATGATTCAAAAGTATGTCCTGGCTTTCTGCCTGAATTAGACAATCGTCCCGGTATGGGGTATATTTGAATATTTCTTTGCCTGCAAAGTGCAATAACTGGAGCTAGGCACTTTATGAATACCCTGGGCGCAGTAGATAAGCCAAAGGGCAGTGCAGAAAACTGATAGTGCATATAGCCTGCTTTGAAGCGTAGGTATCTTCTGCAAGATTCCCTGATTGGGATGTGCAGGTATGCTTCTTTTAAATCCAGTGTTGCCAACCAGGCATCTTTGCCTAGCATAGGAAGTAATTGGTGAAGAGTCAGCATCTTGAATTTTGGAATCTCCAAAAAGGTGTTTAGAGTAGACAGGTCCAGGATGGGACACCATGAATTGTCTTTTCTGGGTACCATGAAAAGTCTTGAGTAGAAACCTTGTCCCTTTTCCTCTTCTGGTACCAGTTGAATAGCCCCCATGCTTAAGAGAGAAAGTACTTGTTTTCTGGCCTCTGCCCACTGATTTGGGGGTAGGTCCGGCCACCCACTTGGTGTTGGCAGCATGTGAAGTGAAATCTGTTTTCCTGGGACACTATATTTAAAACCCATTTGTCCTGGGTAATGAGTTCCCAATTCTTTGCATGACGAGCAATCTTTCCCCCCCAAAGGGACAGTCAGATGATGAGTGCTAGAAAATTTTAAAAAGAAGTCATTGAGACAGTTTACCATAGGGGGAGTCATATTATTCCTAGACTTGGAAGTGGTGGCCCCCCAGTGCTTAGTTCTGTGAGTCCCCTGGGACTGAAACCTGGGGTTTTTGCTGTGTCTGGGTTTGGCTTGAGAAGACCTGGAAGGGGCTGGAAAGGACCAATTCTTAGAAGGCCAGTGCCTACTAAATCTAAGAGGCTGAACTTGTAAAAAATCTTTAACAGTTTGCATAGATTTAGCTTTATCTTCCATCTTTTTAAGAACTTCCTCAGCCTTGTTGCCAAACAGGCGGTCTTGATTTAAAGGAGCATCCAAATATTTAGCTTTAACATGATCAGGCAAAGATTGCTCCTTAAGCCATGCACGCCTTCTGAGCACAGACCCTGTAACAGCAGCCCTGCAAGAGAACTCTAATGAATCAAAACCACATTGCAAAGTATGTTTTCCAACTTGTTCGGCAGAATGCATTAAATCCTGTAATTCTTTATTTTCCACACAGTCAGGAATCAACATCATTTTCTGTTTAAGCAGTCCAATAACATGTTGCTGATATTTTAACATATGAAACTGGCAGTTTAAAGCCCTAATGGCCAAGGTTGCAGAAGTGTAAACCTTCTTACCCCCCCCCCCCTGTCCAGCACCTTGGAGTCTCTATCAGAAGTGGTAGGATTTTTAGCAGTAGAAGCCTTAATGCCCTTGGGCCCCCGTGAAATAGTCTCTGGATCTGCAATAGGATTTTTGAAAAGGAACTTGTGGGACTTGACCCTGTAGTATCGGTCAGGTTTTCTGGGAGCAGGAGGCAGGGAATCAGGGGCCAAACTAGATTCCGAGAAAGCATCATCAACAATGTCTAGGTCTAGTACAGGAGGAATAGCTAAAGGCCTATGCTGAGGTAGAAGGAAATCCCTAAGCCTCTTTTTTGAATCAGAAAAATCCTGGCTTTCCCAGTGGAAAGAGTATGTAAGGTTTCCCCAAAAGAAAAATCCTCAGGAGGGGAAGCAGAGGGAATAGAGTCCTCTGCATCAGAATCCTCATAAATAGGTAAGGACAAATCCAGGTCATCAGATGAGTCAGAAAAAACAGAATCCTGATCAGAAGATTCATAATCAACCTCAGTCCTAGGCCTCTTAGAAGGGGGGTGGGTTGGCTACCCGATTAGAGCTATTAGCTCTTTAGCCATTCTTATCATTTGTTTTTTAGGCATAGAGGCCTGAGCATGTGGCCTGGGCATCGATTTTTTAGACATGGATCGAGATTTAGGCCTAAGTAATGAAGGAGGCGGCAATTTAATATGCAAGTCCATAGGCCTGAATACACCCTCAGAAGCCGCCGGTGCCTGTACAGCGGCTCCGGACCCATCCAAGGTAGAGACATCTGCGGGTTCCATATTTGAAGCATCTTGTGGCATACCAGACTCCGAATGGGTCTCAGTAGAGGCCTGCAAATCGGAAGTAGCAGGTATCAGGGGCTGCAAAAGCACCTCACTGAGTACCAGTGAACTGGCAACTGGCTTAGGAGAAGCGTCGTCGGCAATTTTGGACATTGGCGGCCTGTCTCTGTCTTTATCTTTGCATTTTTTTGGAATCCCGGTAGTCGGACGGCTAACTGACGACATTTCTGGATAATTAAACCAAGAACCAAAATATTTAGAGGCAAAAATATACAGACGATGGATAGTGCGCTGATTAAATAAAGCACAAAACCGACAGCAAGGTACGTCGTGGTCAGGGCCTAGGCAAGGAATACAGTACGAATGAAAATCTTTATAAGATATTTACTTTCCACAAGTAATGCAATTATTAACTTTTACTGACATCGGTAAGGCACAAGAAAAAGTTTCCCCATCTGGGTACTTAGCTTTAGTTGAAGACTTCGGTTCTGAAACCCGAAAACGAAAATTTCAGGAGTCGGCCGACTGGCACTTGCAAACTGCTTCTGTTTTGGGCACCACACAGCAAGAAAGACTGATGTAATGGTGTCAGCTGCATGTTTTATACCCCTGACGACCTGACGTCTTGGAAGAAGGGACAGCAACCGACACAGGACCCAAGACTTTGTTAATCAGGCCAACTGAGGGCAACCTGCAAGCAGATAACCCAAATGTAATGACTGCAACAGTGAAACACGAAGAACATCACAAGAATCCCCTGAAGTCTAGGTGGATAGGGATATAAAGATATGCCTCGCCCTGGGTGTCAAAAGTGGAAGAAGGGTTTGCAGGGATAGCATGCAGAAGGAAGTTAAATGCAGGAAGGGGTTTAGCAAAGACAGGTCCAGGACTGGCCTCCACGGACCATTCTTTTTTGGAACCAGGAAGAGTCTGGAATAAAAACCTTGACCCTCCTGTCCTGGTGGAAACCCTCCCTATGGTTCCTTGTAATATCAAATCCTAAATGACTAGGGGTATCAGGTGGACCTGTTTTATGGAGGGAGGGGGTATCCATTTTGGAGAAGGCTTCGCCTGCCAGGTCATGAAGTACTCTTTTTCCACAATGGATAGTACCTGTCAAGATTGTTTGTCAGCTGCCACAGCAGGATCTGCCATGGGAGGCTCGATGAGATATTTATAATCATCAGGTGCCTTGTAGAATCTGTCTGGCCTTTCTGGGGCTGGTGGCTGAGATTCTGGGGTCTTGGAAGCAAAGGCAAACACATTAAAGGCAGTCTGAGGTGATTTATTGTCACTGGGGAAGACAGAGAGAGGTGGCCAGAAAGGGGGAGATGGTGAAGGGCATTTTGGAGGTAGTGTGAGAGGAGCTAGTCCTAGTGGATGAGGGTTTTCTGGGTCCTTTACTTGGCTTTGGAGAAAAGGAGAGTGCAGGTGCCCTTCTAACAAAGCTTGGTTTTGTTGGGTAGTTCCTATAGAATTTAGGAATTGGGGGATACAAGCAGATGCTTCAGACCCTGGAGCTCTTTGCATTTTTCCTGCAGATTTTTGAAAGGTTCTGCAAATTGCTTACCAAAAAGGAACTTGTCCAGTGGGGGCATCCAAGATCTTGTTTTTGAAGTCATCTGGCAGAGGTTGTAGGCTGAGCCAGGAATACCTTCAGCAGTATCATAGCTGCATTTTATTGACTGCCTGGCTACTTGTGTTGCTAAGAAATGTTTTGAGGCAACCTGTGCCTTAGTTGGGGAGTCAGGCATAGTGGAGAGTAGATTAGAGGCCTGGGAAACTAGATCTAGAGCATACTTTACCATATGAGCCTGGTAATTGATTGCCCTAAAGGCCAGGATTGAGGAAGTGTAAATCTTCTTTCCTAGCCTTTCCATCATCTTACTGTCATTATCTGAAGGCAGCAGAGAAGAGGATGGGATCTGTCAAGATTGTTTGTCAGCTGCCACAGCAGGATCTGCCATGGGAGGCTAGATGAGATATTTATAATCATCAGGTACCTTGTAGAATTTGTCTGGCCTTTTTGGGGCTGGTAGCGGAGATTCTGGGGTCTTGGAAGCAAAGACAAAGGCATTAAAGTATGCAGGAACCACAAGATGAATAGCAGAGGGAGAGGGGCACTCTATCTGCAGAAGCTTGAAGTATCTCTTCTGCACCTCTGTCATTTGGGTAGAGTCCCACTTGAAATATTCTCTCATTTTTGGAGAATGTTTCCCCAAAGGTTATGTCTTCTGGTGGGGAGTTCCCTTCCAAGGAATCCTAATCTGGGGAGCAGTATTCCAGGGGAAAGGCCAACTGGGAGGCATAAGTGAGAGACTCATCAGAGGAAAAAGAATCTTCCTCTTGAATCTGTGGAAGAGGTATGGAGCTAGCAGGGGCAGGCCTGGGACTTAAAGTTGACAAGGCAGGAGTTTGTGAGAGCGCAGGCCTCAGGGTCATAAAGGCCTGAAAGAGTGACTGGGGAAATGCCTGCCAGTCAGGCTGATCTTCAGCTGTCGCAGATAAAAGTCTAGTCTTTTGTTTTACTTTGGGAGAGGGAGTCTTTTGAGATGTCTGAGCGGCTAAAGGCTTGGTATCAGACGTCATGTCTGGGGTAGTAGTAGATTCCTCAGAAGCAGGTAATGGCAACCACAAAGGCCAGCCGAGTCCCCCCGATATAGATAGAGACTGATGTCGCAAAAACCTCCATGGATGTGCTGGCTGGAGAAGCAAGGGTGGCTTCTGAAATGGTAACAGTCAAAGTCGCCAGATCTATCGGATGCTCCTCAGCCCCTAGACCAGAAGCTGGCAGGACGTCCAAAGTCGGGAGGCGCAGTGTCAGGCCTAAAAACCTTGGCCTTCTTTTTAGGCGGCTCTGCCTGGACAGCTGATTCAGGATGTATACAGAGGGCGAGGTGCTTCAGGCATTGGTTTTCAACAAACAGTTTGAGGGCTGCCAGACAGCTGCAAAGGGTCTTAGGGATGAACGATTGGCAGACTTTACATGCTGCATGGTCATGGGACAGCCCTAAGCAAAACAAGCAGAGGTCGTGTGTATCTTTGTGTGTAATTTGCCGACCACAATTACATTTTCCCTTCCTAGATGACATTGACGGAATCAGCTAAAAACAGATAAACAGCAACGTAAGCTTAGCCAAAAAATAAGGAAAGATGCCTTAACAGGGTACTTATCTTAAACTTAGTCAGTATAGCGGAGCAGAACAAGCAAGGTGATGTTCGACTGTGGCAGAGAAGTTCTGAGGTCTGTGCGTGCGCCACATTTATGGTCCACGGTTTATGGTCCCTTCGTGTGATGTCCAATGCACATTACAGCAGCCAGGCTTAAGCTTTGGTATATGAGCCAGACGTTCGGGTCGACTGAGGCGGAGGATATCCCACAAGTGAGAATACTGCAACATGAGAATAGAAGGACATATTTGTATTCCCAGAGTTTTGCAAAAGCTTAACTGTGGCTAGATACTTTGTGAAGACTCTGAAAGATATAGAAAGCCCAAAAAGCAAAGCAGTAAACTGAAAATGTGATGAGCCAGTACAGAATCTCAGGAATTTCCTGCAAGAAGGGCATATGGGGATATGCAGGTATGTATTCTTCAAATCCAAAGATACTAGATGGCCTGAGGAATGAAAGGGGAGAAGGGTCTGAAAAGACAGTATTCTGAAAGTGGTACATTGAAGGAAGCTGTTAAGCTGGAAGTGATTCAGAATGGGTGTCCATTGTCCTTTTCTTGGTACCAGGAACAGTCTGCAGAAAAATCTTCATTCCAGAAACTGAGGAACTGGTTTATGTTGCCTTGGGACAGATGAGAAGGAGAAGCTTTAAGTGGCTGTGGGGTGGAGGTGGAATGCCTTTTAAGAGAGGTAGTGCTTTCTAGGACATACTGTAATCTTTTTTATGATGGTGAGTATCCCAATTGTCTGTGATAATCTTTTCCCAATTTGTAATGAAAAGAGTTATCTTTTTGAAAGGGGAAGGGGTTTGGGAAGATAGTCTGAAACTAATCTGTGAGTGTAGGCCTCCCAGATCTGGGGTCCATTTCAGGATTTTCTGAAATTATTTTTTCTGGGTGCCTTCTAGTGTTTCTGAAAAGGCATATGTTCCTTTCTAACAAAGGAGATGGGCTTGACTTAGGAGTTGCTCTAATATTTGGGAGCACAGGTAAGAAGAATCTGCCTGCAGTCCTTCAGTTTTACCTTGCTGCTGCAAGGTTTTGAATAAGCTAGCTACCTGTGGTCCACACAAAAAGTCCCTGTAAAACGGGGGAATCTAGGAGTTTAGCAATGACATTTTCTGGCAGGGGCTGGTTATTCAACAAAGCACATCTCCAAATGACTGAACCAGTAGCAGCTGCTCGGGAAAAGGCCTCACCATTATCATAGCTGCATTTTATTTTATGCCTAGCCACTTCAGTGGTCTGATTTTTTTGACTGTTCAGGATTGGTAAGAGGTATTTGGTCATCTGGATCTGATAATTAATGGCTCTGAAAGCCAGAGTAGTAGTAGTATAGACCTTTTTTCCCCAACTATCCATAGCCCTGTTGTCCTTGTCTGATGGTAGGGCATTAACATTTAGAAGTAGCTTAAGGTTTATTTAAGGCTAAGGAAACAGCTGAAGGGGCAGGTACAGGATTCTTAAAGAGAAAAGTACAGTTTTGTACCTACCATAAACGTAGATGTCCGATAGATATGCAACTGCAGTCCTGACATATGGGTTGTCCTGCCTCAGGCAGCCCCTCGGTCGGCCGGATTCCAAAGTCTGGGTCCGGCGTCGGCTGATGTCGCCTCTTCCCCGATGTCAGAGCGGCTGGGGTATAAAAGCATCAGACGACGCCATCTTCTTCAGTGTTTCTTGCCCCAGATGCCAAGTGCCCTCCAAGGAAGGCTAAATTTAGAGAATGGATAAAATTCCAGACATGCACAATAGTAATAAACAGATACACCATAAAAGCTATCCCCAGCTAAGTTGGAAAAGGGGTAGTGGACCCAAAAAAGTAAATTACAGAGGGGTAGGAGGGAGGTAACCTGACTGCAGTTGCATATCTATCGGACATCTACATTTATGGTAGGTACAAAACTGTACTATGTCCTTCAAGAATGCAACTGCAGTCCTGACATATGGGTTGAATACCATAGCCAAGCTGGGGGTGGTAGGATCTAAGAAAAAGATGGTGTAGCTAAAATGCCCTGCAGGACTGCTGAAGCAAAGCCTGCTCGGGATCTGGAGTATAAAGGCAGGTTGTAGTGTTTGGAAAATGTATGCACGGAGCTCCATGTAGCAGCTTCTAGAATGTCCTTTGTAGCCACCCCCTTAGAAAGGCTGTGGAGGTGGCTATAGCTCTGGTGGAGTGTGGCCTGATATCGGCTGGCACACCTTTTCCATGGAAGGAGTAACAGAATCTGATGCAGTGTCCAATCCATTTTGAAATTGTTTGTTTGGAAATTGCCTTTCCTTGCACTCCAGCAGCGTAAGCTACAAATAGTTGGTCAGACTTTCTGTTGGCCTTTGTTCTGTCCAAGTAGTAGCGTAATTGTCTGTGTATGTCCAAAGTGTGCAGCAGCTTTTCCCCTCTATTTTGAGGATTGGGAAAGAAAGTAGGCAGGTGAATTGCTTGATTTAGAGACACCCTGGATATCACTTTTGGCATAAATGAAGGATTGGTTCTTAAAGAAACTCTGTCCTGATGAAAAATGAGGAATGGAGGTACTGACATGAGGGCCTGTATCTCCGAGACTTTTCTTGCTGAGGTAACTGCCAACAGGAAAACTGTTTTCCAGGAGAGAAACTGCATTTCTGAAGATGCTGCTGGCTCAAAAGGAGGAAGAGTTAATTTTTCCAAGACGAAGTTGAGGTCCCATGCAGGCACTGGTGGTTTCCTGGGAGGTTTGATATTCTTTAGCCCTCTTAGAAACTGTCTTAGCAAAGGATGTGAAAACACAGGTGGATCGCAGTTGTATTTTGCTGAGATTGCTGAAGCGTGTATTTTTATGGAAGAATATGAAAGGCCACTATGAAGCATTTCTGCCAAGTATTCTAGCATCTGTGGCATGCTTATTACTGATGCATACTGACCCTTGTTGGCATTCCAGGTGATGAATCTCTTCCATTTGGCTGAATAAGTTTTTCTGGTGGAAGGTCTGCGTGCTTCCAGTAAGATCTCTTGAACTTTTTTGGAGAGAGATATGGGTGGAAGTCATGGGACCCTCCAAGCTGTCAGCTGCAATGTTTGCAGGTTGGGATGAACCATCCTGTATTTGTGCTGAGTTAGAAGCAGAGGCCATTGAGGCAGGGGCCACGGCTTGGTGCGAGATATGCTCCTTAGTAATGGATACCAGTGCTGCCTTGGCCAGTCTGGAGCTATCAAAATACCTTTTGGTTGTTCTGCTTTGATCTTCAGTAACACCTTGGTCATTAATGGTAGAGGTGGGAATGCATAGATTGTCAAGAGAATTCCAGCTGAAGGAGAGAGCATCCATTCTCCAGGCTTGAGGATGGTGTGTCCTCGAACAGAACTTCTTCAGATGATGATTGCGGTGAGAGGCCAAGAGATCTATGTCCAGCCTGCCCCATGCATGAGTTATTAGTGAAAAAATGTCGGGATGCAGCATCCATTCGTGCGGGTCCAAAATGTTTCTGCTTAGACTGTCCGCCAGAACATTGTCCTTGCCTGGAACAAACTGGGATTGCAACTGTAAGTTTAGTTTCAGGGCCTTTTCCCAAAGAGTCATTGTTAGTCTGCAGAGAGGGTAAGAATGAGTGCCTCCCTGTTTGTTTATGTACCACATGACAGTGGTATTGTCTGTCTTTATTAGCAGATGACCTTGTTGAAGAAATTTTTCGAAGGCCTCGATTGCATGAATCACTGCCAACATCTCTTTTAGATTTATGTGCAGATGCATTTCCCAGGGAGTCCATTGCCCTTGCATGCATCTGCCCTCCATGTGCGCCCCCCCCATCCATGATCTGAGGCGTCTGTTGTAATGGTTTGACTTGCTTGAGGTTTGTTGAAAGACATGCCTTTGTTTAATTGACTTGCTTGTGCCCACCACAAAAATTCCTTTTGGAGACATGGAATGAGTGGTATAATTTCTTCTAAGTTGTGGCTGTGTTGAGACCATAAACTTTTTAGGTACCATTGTAGTTTTCTCATGTGTAGTCTTGCCAGTGGAATCAGAAGAATGCAAGATGCCATGAAACCCAGGGCCTGCAGGATTTTCCTTG
The DNA here is from genome assembly GCF_019279795.1 of Protopterus annectens. Taxonomy (NCBI): domain Eukaryota; kingdom Metazoa; phylum Chordata; order Ceratodontiformes; family Protopteridae; genus Protopterus; species Protopterus annectens. The sequence goes on along the minus strand of NC_056735.1, from coordinate 1,974,761,197 downwards.
CAGTCATCTGGGTGAGCTTTGCTAGGCCTTTGAAGTAATCTGGTAATTGTTCTTGTTTTTCTTCTGTGAGGAAAGCCATTTGTGAGTTTGTGTCCAGTTTGGCTCCTAGAAAAATTATTTGTTGGGATGGCAGTAGTCTTGATTTTTGAATATTGACTGTGTATCCCAAAGCCTGTAGTAAGTGTATGACATAGTCCAAGTTTCTTATCAAGGCTTGTTTGCTGGCCGCTTGTATAAGGCAGTCGTTCAGGTAAGGGTATATTTGTATCCCCTGGAGTCTGCAATGTGCAATTACTGATGCCAGGCATTTCGTGAATACTCTGGGCGAAGTAGATAAGCCAAACGGCAATGCTGAGAATTGATAATGCTCTGACCCTGCATGAAATCTGAGGTATCTTCTGCAACTGTGTCTGATTGGGACATGCAGGTATGCCTCCATGAGGTCCAGAGTAACCAGCCAAGACCCCTTGCCCAGCATGGGAAGAAGTTGCTGTAACGTCAGCATTTTGAATTTTGGCACAATGAGAAAAGTGTTTAGAGCGGACAAGTCCAGTATAGGCCTCCATTGCTTTTCTTTTCTTGGAACAAGGAACAGTCTTGAGTAGAATCCCTGACCTTGTTCCTGAGGAGGAACCTTTTCTATTGCTTTGATCTGTAACAGGTTTGAAACTTGTATGAGTGCCTCTGCCCTTTGATTTTGTGGCAGGTTTGGCATGCCTTGTCTTGTTGGTAAGGTATGGAAGTGGAACCTGTAACCTTTGTCTATTATGTCCAGAATCCATTTGTCCTTTGTTAAAACGTGCCAATTCTTTGAAAATAAGGATAATTTTCAGCCTAAAGGTGCTTCTCTTTGAGCCTTGGTCGGCGGTGTCAAAGTCAAGTCATTGTGATTGTCCCTGTGGAGCAGTAGAAGTCCCTGCGCCACTTCTCTGATTAGTTGGTTGCCATTGGCGGCCCCTGTAGGAGCCTCGGTATTGCCCTCTACCTGGAGCACGCCTGTTTTTTCCCCTTTGGAACTTGTCAGTGTCTGGAAAGGACCAATTCTTTGAAGGCCAATTCCTGCTGAACCTCGGTGGCTGAACCTGGAGGAAATCTTTGACTGTTTGTACTGATTTAGCCTTTTCCTCAATAGATTTCAACACATCCTGTGCATTAGCACCAAATAGCTTCTGTTTTTCCAGAGGTGCATCTAGGAGCTTTACTTTAACATGATCTGGCAATGCCTGTTCTTTCAACCAAGCATGTCTACGTAGGACGGCCCCTGTCATAGCTGCCCTACATGAAGCTTCCAATGCATCATAACCACACTGAAGAAAATGATTGCTAACCTGCTGAGTATTATGAACCAAATCCTGCAAGGCCTTTCTATCTAAAGGCTCAGGAGAGGCTAACTTTTTCTGCAAATCATCCATCAAGAAATCCTGATACTGAAACATATGAAAAAGACAGTTAAGTGCCCTCATGGCAAGGGTGGTTGAGGTATAAACTTTTTTGCCCCATCTCTCCAAGGACCTAGATTCCCTGTCAGCGGGCAAAGGGCTTTTGGCCGTGGAGGTGGCCACTCCTTTGGGCCCCTGAGAAATAGTTTCTAGATCCACAGAGTGGGCCTTAAAGAGATGCTTATGAGTTTCAGGAACCCTGTAATATCTGTCTGGCTTGACAGGAGCAGGAGGGAGAGAATCAGGGGAAGCACTGGAGTCTGAATACACATCATCCAATACATCTAACACTGGTGGAATAGCTAAAGGCCTGTGCTGGGGTAACTTAAGGAAAGTACGTAGCCTTTTCCTTGAGTCAGGGAAATCCTGGCCCTGCCACTGAAAATGCTCTCTCATGGAGTGGAGAATTTCCCCGAAAGAAATATTCTCTGGAGGAGAGGTAGAGGGAATGGATTCATCAGCATCAGAATCCTCGTAGGCCTGGAAGGATTCTTCCTGGAAATTTGAATGGTCTGAGTCCCCAGAGGCTTCATCTGAGGAAAGGGTATCTGTCTGCTCAACCCTAGGCCTTTTATCTGCAGGCGGCTGAGAACCTCTGTCTGGGTGTGCCTGAGAGCCTCTGATTAAAGAAATTAGATCTGCAGCTAAAGTCAAGATCTGTTTATCAGAAGTGGAACCCTGGGAAAAGGATTTAGGAGGGTGAGCCTTAGCCTGGATGGCAGCCTTAGCACGTGTGTAGGCCTTGATGGACATAGGGACCGGAGGCCTAGCTGCCCCACGTGCTGGAGTAACTTTATCCACCGGTATGGTGTCAGGTAAATCCTGGGCTTTGGTTTCAGGAGGAAAATCAACAACCCGCATCGGGGTAACCTCCGGGACCGAAGTGTGCGGTAAAGCGGTGTCGTTGGTCTGGAGCGGTTGAATTACTGCCTCCGAAGAGACCGATGCACTCGCGGTAGGCTTTGGTGTGTCGTTGGTGGAAAACGCGGGCCGAGAATGTCGGTCCCGGACCTTCCGTTTTTTGGAAATATGTGTTGTCGGTTGTTCCGACGGCATGATATAGGAGAAATTTTCCCCAAAAAGTCTTCAGCAAATTCTGCCCAGCGCCTGAGAGTGCGCTTATTGAAGCAAGCACAGGCAGCACAGGCCGAGACAACGTGGTCTGGGCCCAGGCAGGGAAGGCAGTAAGAATGGAAGTCCTTATGAGGTATTTGTTTACCACAAGACAAACAATTATTAACTTTTGCAGTTTTATCTGACATCGGCTGAGGCAAGAAAAGGTTCCCAACGGGTACTTAGCTTTTGATGACTTCGGTAACTGAAAACACAGGAGCTGGCCGACCGGCACTTGCGAACTGCTTCTGCTTCGGGCACTGCGCGGCAAGAAAGACTGAAGAAGATGGCGTCGTCTGATGCTTTTATACCCCAGCCGCTCTGACGTCGGGGAAGAGGCGACATCAGCCGACGCCGGACCCAGACTTTGGAATCCGGCCGACCGAGGGGCTGCCTGAGGCAGGACAGCCCATATGTCAGGACTGCAGTTGCATTCTTGAAGGACATCTTATCTTGAACCTTGTAGAGTCTGGCCTGCTGGGAGCCGAGAGTCAGAAGCTGTTGATGAGAAGGCATCCAAAAAGGCCTCCAGGACTGGGGGAAAGTACAGTTTTGTACCTACCATAAATGTAGATGTCCGATAGGTATGCATCTGCAGTCATAACATATGGGTTGTCCTGCCTCAGGCAGCCCTTCGGTCGGCCGGATTCCAAAGTCTGGGTCTGGCCTCGACTGATGTCGCACTTCACCTGACGTCATCGCTTCTGGGGTATAAAGGCATCAGCCGACGCCATTTTCCTCAGTGTTTCTTGCCCCAGATGCCAGGTGCCCTCTAGGAAGGCTAAATTTGGATAAATGTAGAAAATTCCAAACAGTAGAAAACCAAATATATATATACATCGCTTCTGGGGTATAAAGGCATCAGCCGACACCATTTTCCTCAGTGTTTCTTGCCCCAGATGCCAGGTGCCCTCTAGGAAGGCTAAATTTGGATAAATGTAGAAAATTCCAAACAGTAGAAAACCAAATATATATATATATATATATATATATATATATATATATATATACATATATACATACAAACAAATACACCATAACAGATTCCCCCAGCTAGCTAAAAGAGGGGTAAGCACCCTAGGAATACCACAGAGGGGAAGGAGGGTGGGTAATCCTGACTGCAGATGCATACCTATCGGACATCTACATTTATGGTAGGTACAAAACTGTACTATGTCCTTCAAGAATGCATCTGCAGTCATAACATATGGGTAGAATACCATAGCCAAACTGGGGGAGGAGGCACTAAGATAATGATGGTGTAGTTAAGATCCCCTGTAAAACTGCAGTTGCAAAACCTGCTTGGGATCTGGAGTATAAAGGAAGATTGTAATGCTTGGCAAATGTATGCACGGAGCTCCAAGTAGCAGCTTCTAAAATGTCTTTGGTAGCCACTCCGTAGGAAAGCTGTAGTGGTGGCTGTGGCTCTTGTGGAGCGAGGCCTGATATTTTCAGGAGTTGTCTTTCCATGAAAAGAGTAGCAGAATCAAATGCAATTTCCTATCCATTTTGAAATTGTCTGTTTGGAAATTGCTTTTCCTTGCACTCCTGTTGCATATGCTACCAGAAGCTGGTCAGTTTTTCTGCTGGTTTTAGTTCTGTCCAGATAGTAGCGTAGTTGTCTGTGTACATCCAAGGTGTGCAATAGTTTTCCCCCCTGTTCTGTGGGTTAGGGAAGAACGTAGGCAAATGAATAGCTCGGTTCAAGGATACCCTGGATACCACCTTTGGCATGAAAGTAGGATTGGTTCTCAGAGACACTCTATCCTGGTGAAAGATAAGGAAAGGCTGCACTGCCATTAATGCCTGTAACTCGGATACCCTTCTTGCTGAAGTGATTGCTAGAAGGAAAGCAGTTTTCCAAGATAAGAACTGTAAGTCTGCTGATGCTGCTGGTTCAAAAGGGGGAAGTGTTAATTTTTCCAGCACAAAATTGAGATCCCATGCAGGCAGAGGTGGTTTCCTTGGAGGTTTTACATTTTTTATCCCTCTTAAGAATTGTCTGAGGAGAGGGTGAGAGAAGATAGGAGGATCCATGTTGTACTCTGCTGAAATTGCTGAAGCATGAATCTTAATGGAAGAACAGGACAGGCCATTGTGGAACAGTTCTGCTAAGTATTCTAGGATGTGTGCTAGGTTTGCCAGTGTGACATTTGTACCCTTTGATGCACTCCAAATGAGGAATCTCTTCCATTTAGCCGAGTATGTTTTTCTTGTGGAGGGTCTGCGAGCCTCTAGGATAATGTCCTTGACCCTCTGAGATAAAACATTTTGGTTTTGTTTTATGCAATTTTCCAGGCAGTTAGCTGCAACGTTTTCAAGTTTGGATGCAGGGTCTTGTAGTTGTCCTGCGTTAGAAGTAAAGGCCATAGAGGTAGAGGCCATGAGTTCGTCCGAGACATGCTTCTCAGTAGCGGATACCAATGCTGCCTTGGCCAGTCTGGAGCTATCAGAATCACCTTTGGCTGTTCCTCCCTGATCTTCAGTAGAACTTTGTACATCAATGGGAGAGGTGGAAAGGCATAAACTGTCAGGGCCTTCCAGCTGAAAGAAAGGGAGTCCACCCTCCAAGCTTGTGGGTGGTATTCTCTTGAGCAGAATTTCTTCAGTTGGTGGTTGAGTGGGGAGGCGAACAGGTCTATCTCTGGCATTCCCCATTTCTTTGTTATGTTTTTGAAGATGTCTGGATGCAGCATCCATTCGTGAGCATCCGTGGTAGTTCTGCTTAAGCTGTCTGCTAGTGAATTCTCTTTTCCTGGTACGAATTTGGCCTGCAGTTGAATGTTGATATTCAGGCCTAGGTTCCACAGGTCCATTGCCATCCGGCATAGAGGGTAGGAATGCGTGCCTCCCTGTTTGTTGATGTACCACATGACTGTGGTATTGTCTGTCCTTATCAGCAGATGTCCTTGCTGGAGGAATGGTTTGAATGCCTCGATTGCATGCTTCACTGCCAGCATCTCCTTTAGATTTATGTGTAGATTCAGCTGGTCTTGAGACCATAGGCCTTGGATACACTTGTCTTCCATGTGTGCCCCAGCCTAGGTCTGAGGCGTCCGTGGTGATGGTCTGCCTTGGTTGTGGTTTGTGGAAAGGCAACCCTCTGTTGGTCTGGCAGGCCTGAGCCCACCACAGGAATTCTTTTTCCAGACATGGAATGATTGGTATCATGGTTTCTAGACTGTGTCTGTGTTGAGACCATACATTCCTTAGGTACCATTGTAATTTTCTCATATGCAGCCTGGCATGCAGGATCAAGATTATGCAAGATGCCATGTAACCCAGGGCCTGCAGGACTTTCCTTGCAGTAAGCTGAGTTTGTCTTGTCAAAGCCATGAAGTAGACTGGTAGTTGCTTTTGTTTTTCTTCTGTGAGAAAAGCCATCTGAGTTATTATGTCCAGTTCTGCACCCAAAAATGTTATCCTTTGGGATGGCACTAGTCTTGACTTCTGGATGTTGACTGTGTATCCCAAGGCTTGTAACAGTTGTACGACATATAAATCCTTTATTATTTTTGTCTTGTTGTCCGCTTGTATTAGGCAGTCGTCCAGGTATGGGTAGATCTGAATTCCCTGAAGCCGGCAATGTGCAATTACTGATGCCAGGCATTTCGTGAATACTCTGGGCGCAGTAGATAAGCCAAAGGGCAATGCTGAGAATTGATAATGCTCTGATCCTGCAAGAAATCTGAGGTGTCTTCTGCAATCTGGTCGTATAGGGACGTGCAGGTATGCCTCCTTGAGATCTAGAGTCACCAGCCAAGACTCCTTGCCCAACATGGGAAGAAGTTGCTGTAGGGTCAGCATCTTGAATTTTGGTACAATGAGATATGTGTTTAGTGCGGACAAGTCGAGAATAGGCCTCCATTGAGTTTCTTTTCTTGGTACAAGGAATAGTCTGGAGTAAAATCCTTGGCCTTGTTCCACAGATGGTACCCTTTCTATTGCTCTCATCCTTAGTAAGTTGAAGATTTGTTTTAGAGCCTCTGTCTTCTGGCTTGGTGTAAGGTTTGGCATTCCTCTCTTTTTTAGTAAAGTGTGGAAATGAAACCTGTAGCCTTTGTCTATTGTTTGCAATGTCCATTTGTCTCCTGTAATGCAATGCCAGTTTTTTGAAAATAAAGCTAACTTTCCGCCCAAGGGTGCTTCCAGTTGCTCCCTGGTAGGCGGAATCAGAGCCAAGTCATTGTGTCTGTCCTGTGGAAGTGGTTGTAGTCGCAGCTGTGGCGGTACTCCTCTGGTTGGCAGGTTGCCACTGACGACCCCTGTAGGCACCCCTAGATTGACCTCTGCCTCTTGGGCGTCTATTTCTGCCTCTCTGTGCTCTGGAGGTGTCTGGAAAGGACCAATTTTTTGAAGGCCAGTTTCTGCTGAACCTTGGAGGTTGGACCTGCAGAAAATCCTTGACTGTTTGCACAGATTTAGCTTTTTCTTCCACTTTCTTTAGAATCTCCTGTGCAGGGGAGCCAAATAAACTTTGTTTCTCCATAGGGGCATCTAGGAGTTTAGACTTGACATGATCTGGCAAGGATTGCTCTTTTAGCCAGGCATGCCTTCGAATCACTGCTTCAGTCATAGCTGATCTAAATGAAGCCTCCAGTGCATCATAGCCACATTTTAAGAAATGATTACTGACCTGCTGAGAGTTGTGTACCAAATCCTGAAGGGACTTACGGTCTAAAGGTTCAGGAGAGGAAAGCTTTTTATTCAGCTGATCTAACAAAAATTCCTGGTACTGTATCATATGGAATTGACAGTTTAAAGCCCTGGCAGAAAGAGTAGCAGATGTATAAACCTTTTTACCCCATCTCTCTAATGCTCTTGACTCTCTTTCAGAGGGTAGGGGGTTTTTGGCAATGGCAGCTGCAACACCCTTTGGGCCCTGAGAAATAGTTTCTGGGTCTGCAGCATGGGCCTTATACAAGTGGAAGTGAGAATCCGGGACCCTGTAATATCTGTCAGGTTTGGCAGGGGCCGGGGAAGAGAATCAGGGGCAGAACTGGCATCATTGTATGCATCATCAACAACTGATAGTACAGGTGGTATGGCTAAAGGCCTATGCTGGGGCAAGTGTAAAAAAGTCCTTAGCCTTTTCCTAGAATCAGGAAAATCCTGACCCTGCCATTGAAACTGTTCCCTCATTGAGTGTAAAGTTTCCCCAAAGGAAAATTCTTCTGGGGGGGAGGCAGAAGGAATTGAGTCTTCTGCATCCGAATCCTCATAAGGTGAGTATGGTCCTTCCTGATGGTCTGATAAATCTGATCCATCCGAGGAATAATCCGAGGAGAGAGGTTCAGGGGGTTCAGTCCTAGGCCTTTTGTCAGGAGGAGGTTGTGAGGCCCTGTCTGGGTGAGGTTGGGATCCCCTAATCAGAGATATAAGGTCCTCAGCAAGGCTGAGAATCTGAGAACTTGAAGAAGGTCTCTGAGAGGAAGCTTTTGCTGGTAAGGCCTTGGAAATTTTAGCTGCTTTAGCCCTGGAGAAGGCCTTAATAGACATGGAAGCAGGGGGTCTAGCTGCCCCATGTGCAGGAGTGGAGATGTCTAACGGAATGGTGTCGGACAATTCTTGTGCTCCTGCTTCTTCGGTAGGGATTTCTGTAGCCGACTCAGCCGGGGCCTCTCTGGCCTCGGTAGTCGGAGGCATGTTTTCGGCAGAAGGAAGAACCGAGGACTCGGTTTCAGCCGAAACAGAGACACTCGCGGTAGGCCTAACCGTGGTTTCAGCCGAAACCGCGGGTCGCGAGTGTCGGTCCTTTTCCTTGCATTTTTTGGCTAAATGTGTAGTCGGAGTCTCCGACGGCATTTTATATGCAAAAGCGGGACCAAAAAACTTTTCTGCAAACTCCGACCGACGTCTAAGTGTCCGTCGGTTGAAGGAAGCACAGGCTAAACAAGCTGATACGTTGTGGTCTGGGCCTAAGCAAGGAAGGCAGTAAGAGTGGAAATCCTTATGAGGTATTTGTTTCCCACAAGTTAAACAATTATTTACTTTGTCTGACATCGGCTGAGGCAAGAAAGAGTCCCCAACGGGGTACTTAGCTTTTTTAGAAGTCTTCGGTAGCTGAAATCTCTGGATCTGACCGACCGGCACTTACGAACAGCTTCTGCTTCGGGCACCGCGCGGCAAGAAAGACTGGGGAAAATGGCGTCGGCTGATGCCTTTATACCCCAGAAGCGATGACGTCAGGTGAAGTGCGACATCAGCCGAGGCCAGACCCAGACTGTGGAATCCGGCAGACCGAAGGGCTGCCTGAGGCAGAACAACCCATATGTTATGACTGCAGATGCATCCTTGAAGGACATCAGGGATAGGGGCTGGAGTGCACACTTCTAAACGAATGTAGTATCGCTTTTGAACATCAGAGATTTGCACAGACTCCCACTCAAAATGTGTCATCATATTAATAATGATCTCTCTGAAGGATGCTTCTTCCACAGGGCAATAAGGAGAGAGGGAATCATCATCATCAAGGGGCACCTGGCCAGGAGAGTGAATTTTTCTAGAGGGGCAAGCTATGGAATGGTCAGAATATGAAGCCTCCTTTTCAGAAGAAGATTCTACAGTAACCTTTTGTGGAGAGGGTGGAAGAGCTGAAAATGAAGGAGGTTTAAGTCCCATAATGACTTTGAACAAGCCCTAAGAAAAATCCATCCACTCCTTCTAGAAGTGGGAAGACAGGAAACAAGCTTAGACTTTTGTCACTTTTTTTGGGGGGGGGGGTGACATCTCCCTGAATCAAGCGTGAAAGCTCCAACTCCTGACATACTTCAGTGTTTCAGGAACCTCTTCCCATACTAATATTTGCAGGATTCCTTCCAGTCCCCCTGACAGTGATCTGCGGTTCCCACTTCTCAGTTGCAGTAGCAGTCTCTTCGGATTTCTAGTCCTCTGATGCCATACTGGCTTCCAAATGTGTCATGATAGAGGGCATCTGAGATGGAGCTGAATGTACCTCAGGTTCTGTAATCTCTGCAGGCACACTGGAATCATACTGGGCAGACAGTCCCAGAACAAAGCCTTCTGAAATTTTTCTTAGTAGTGGAAGGTACATCAAGTGTAGAGGACTCCACCATCTTAGACTGGGCTAAAGACTTCAGTCGTTGGGTCTCTGACAACATATTTAACAAAGACAAATGGGAATACAATGTCCTGGGTATAAAGGACTGGCAAATGGAACAAGATTTGAATTTGTGTTCTGTGCCTAGGCAGAAAAGACACTGGTTACTGGGTTCCTTTGCAGGGTTTTCTGCCTACCACACTCACATTTATCCCTCCTAGATTATATCAACAAAATCACAGCAAAACAGTTTAAACAAGAAGGATGGCTCCCCAATGGAGCACTTATCTGAATTCAAGAAGGCTTATGGTATAAATGGCCACGCAAAGGTCAGTCAGATGGGTTTGAGACCTGTATACGGGCTGGCAGATTTTTACTCATACACCCACTGATAAACCCCTATGCTTATGAGCTGAGGTCATATGTCAGACATATGGTACTGGGAAGGTTTAGGCTTTGGTACCCCCATCAGACATCAGCAGTAAAAACCCATCTGTTTGGAATACTGTAACAGCGATTTTCAGTCAAGACATCTGCAGGAAGACAAATAACAAATTTCAGAATAATTTAACTTTTAAATTTGTTATTTTGTTGTCCTGCAGTTCTGTTTTTCCACCAGTTTGTATTCAGTTAATTTGGTTTTCTGGTAAAGGGGAGATGTGACATTTTAAAACAGTTTACATACACCCAATGACTTTACAGGTCTGCATGAAGCGTACCTCTAGGGGCTTCAACAATTTCCTAAGCAAACTTTACTAGAAAACTATATTGCCACAGAAACAGAACAGAAAAACATATGAAAACAGATATATTTTTTATAGCCAGCTCAGTGGCATAGAGGGACAAAAGCCCCTCCACTCTGCAGATGATCCAGGTTTAGTTAATGGCTTGCGTGCTTTTAGAAACAGGTCAGGGAGGATTGGAGTGAGTGACAATTGCTGAAACACCCACTTTGGGGTGAGAGAGGTGGCTCTGGCTTCCCACAAGGATGACAGCTAGTGGGAGCACTAGGTGTTATTCCATGGAATTTGAGCCTACATGCTTGCAAAGCATTTTGGACTTTTAGCCAAGGGGAAATTGGCATGCAGAGGCATACTTCCCCCTCAGGACACAGTAACACATTGACGGTGAAAATCAGAACAACTGCTGAGGATCTGCTCTCAGGGAGACAGGGTAGTCTGCTCTATAACAATGACTCTTATTAGGCAAGGGAAAGCTGATTGGGACTCCTCTGCAGAAATTAGTGGGTGATAGGGCTGTTGCCTAGCCTGGGAATGCCAATTACTGGACTCACAGAATAAATGGGCTGACTGGCTACTGGTAGGGCATCCACTGGGCAAGGTCCTGGGGAATCAGACATTCTTTTCCCCAAGAGGACTCTTTTCTTTCAAAAAATTCTCAATAGGAGAGCTGGGGTGAAGCAGTGTCCGACTTGCTACAACTTCAGGAACAAAAGAACTGACGATGACATGGGCCAATATCCCCTTTTATAAAGCATGCAGAACTATGACTCCAAGTGTGAAGGATGTCAGTATGTACACTTCCTTAAACAGAGCTCTAGGATTCAGACAGGCTGGGTAAGACAGGCGATTCCTATATGTAATAAATTTTACTACAATGGTGCTCCATTTAAGAATATCTACTACTACTATTACGATTTCTAACTGAAAAAAAGGAAGAGCATCCCTTCTCCTGCAACTGACCACAGATGGCCTTTCATCAGTCCTAAAAAGGCAGAATCATTAAATAAGTTACTAAAATAAGTTTCAAAACAAAGTAAACATGTCTGTGTTGTGGATCTCATTAACGACTGTAAACACACTTCTTATATAACAGCTCTAGTATAAACTTGAAATAAATGGACACTTGTGAAAAACAGCAACACATTTTCCAAAAAAAAAAAATGAAAATCCTGGATGCAGAATGTGTACAATTGCTTCAGTGAAGAAATCATAAAGAAACTGCAGCAGTAAGAGCATAGCCTTTGTTTTAAATGGACATTCTTTTGAGAAAGCTGCTTTGAAAAGCAAAACTGATTAGTGCTATTTAGAGGACCAGAGATATTTAACAAATAAAGCCTGATACACATAGCCTCAAAGAACGTCATCTATACTTCTATGCATCTATCAATAGTTAACTGTAGGTGACAAATGAAAAAAGAATTGCTTAGATAAAAGGACAAACATAAGTGTTTTCTTTCAGCTTTTATTGTTTTTTGAGCTTTGTGTGGACAATCTGGAAATATGGTGAATTTCTGACATTCTTTATAGCTACAAACTGTTACATTTGATACAAATCATTGTGCGTTAATCAACCTTTAGTAAGAATTTCACAGCTACATATAGCTCCATACTTAAGAAATCCCCAGTAATGCAGATCTTCCATTTTTCTTGGGAGTAAATACTAAGAAACCTCCAAATATGGTCTTATCTGAGTAACAAAAAAAAAAGTGACAGTCATACAATTTGGAATTTTAAGCCAGGGTACTCACTTGCCGTAGCATGGGTTTTATCTTAGTTTTACTACTTATACTGTCAGCTACTTTTAATGAGTATCTTGCACTTAAATTAAAATGGAATTACAATATTGACCAGAAATGACAAAACCATACTTCTAATTTCCATTCATTTCATGATTATTAAATTTCATTTTTTTTTTTAAGAATCATAAATCAGTGTCCCTGAGTATCACTTGAAACTGGTTTGCCTAATAGGACTACTTTGTCAAGAAGTACAATTTGTACAAAAAATGTTGCAACATTATTTGGTTAAGTTCCACTTACAAATTATTTAGAAACATGGAGACCAACATAATGACAGGCACACCCAAATATAACGGTTAGAAAAACATACTTTATAAAACTTAAAATCCTCTTTAAAGTTCTCAGTCATAAAAATTTCAATGGTCTGCTATTGTACAGTTTATTTACATCTATATATATAAAATACAGTAATGTGTAATAACCTTCTAAGGCCTAGTAAGAAATGGAAACAATACACATACAAGAAACATGCACTTGTAATCAAGGACTAGAAATTTGTCATACATATACAAACATATCTATTGAAGAACATAATTCAGATTGCAGTATTTACTGCAGACCATTCTTGAATTTTAACAATGTGATACTAAAGCAGAGAAAAACAAAAATGTTTTATTTATCTGTATCTTGATCTATGTACGCTTTATGTGGCATGGGATGTGGTAATTTGTCTCTGTGTGTTTTCTACAATTCTTCAAATTTTAATGTTGGACAGCAGTCATGAATCCTACATCACAGAGACATGCATTTCATAACTTCTATTTTCAAAGCACCAACTCTCAAATGACTTTATACTTCAAAATAAACCATTAACCCTTCAAAAAGTACAAGTCCATATAAAAGATCAAGAGATATGTAACACCATTTACAGCACTGATGTTCCAATTTCAGAGACAAGAAGGAAAGGTAATGTGAAACATTTGCCAAATTAGTCTGTATATACATCCAACAACATAAAAGGCATGGGAAAACAAAATGACATGCACTTCAAAACAAGCTATAAGAACAGAAAGGAATTTCTATTTGTGTGGTTATGTTCCTGCATAACTGTTCTACACTCAGAGGTATCAAAGTCATACACATGGAAGAAGGCCCTAGCAGTGACATAGGCAACTTACTGTTTGTAAATATGAGAAGCACAAAATGACATGCATTTTCAAATAAGCAAGAACAAGAGGGAATTTCTGCTCAAGTAGTAATGTTCCTGTGCAACTGTTCTACACTCCTTGGGCATACCAAAATTATTTCTAAGTCATACTCAAGGAAGCAGACCCCAGCAGTGATGTGGGCAATCTACTGTTTGCAAATATGACCTAAAGCTGATGAAACTAAGTCTACTGAAGAGGACATCTGAAATACATGTGGACAAAAAATTGCCTCTGAATGATACAAGCAAAATCAATGCCACAACTGGAGGACAGGGTCCTTATACTTATAACAGAAGGCCCTGTCATACACAGCAAAAAGACTGAGTAGGTGCTTGAGTCAAAGACCAAACTATTACCTATATGAAAAAATGAGTACACCAAAATAAAGTTGCAAAATTAAAACTATCTTGTTTTCCTGAAGGCTCTTCTTCAAATCTAGTTAAGTCAGGCACTGCACTCCAGGGCAAGTCAAATGTCCTGGTTAACTTCTTAATATAGAGAGACAGACATGCATTTTATGTAAGACCAACTGATAGGCGGCACTATTTTTTTATTTTAACATTTGTTGATTGGGAAAGTCAGACTAGGCCAGAGCCTATTTTCAGCAGAGGCCCAAGGAGTAACACTCCAGACTATTGATGGTGTCGTCCTTGGAAAAGCCAAACTGTTTTCCTTTGGTGTCTGGTGGTATTATTGTGGGTCAGATGCCTACTAGCACTTCCTTTGTTAGGGATGAAAACTTCAAAACCCACCTCCTATGGAAGTAGAGTTGTCTGACGGAGACTTTCCCAAGCCAGTCTTTCTGTTGTACCTCATTCTTAAAGCATGCACTGAACGTTGTCAAGCTTCTATGATGTATTTTTCCCCATCTTGCATCAAGTGAAGCTGAAGAATTACATAAGCCTTTAAGGAAAAGTGGACATCTTGAGGGATTCTACCACTTCCACTTGATAACATTTTCACTTTATAGCACATGTACAGGACACCTGTCTCAAGAAGGTAGGGTTTCTGACAGGGACTAAAGGAGGTATATAGTGTACAATTTTGGAACATGACTTACTGAGACCACTCATGTGAAGCAGGGAAGGACACATCATGATCCCTTACCTTTTCACCTACAGAACAGAGACCCACACAGAGTTTTTAAATTCAACACTCATTAAACAGACGGTGACAAATAATGTGCCAAAGACAAAGCACAACACCAGTCCAAACAGCTCAGATTAGGTAAATGGAAAGCCGCCAGTGAAGGAGAATGTGAACTGACCTTATCATTGCACTACCATTAGTAACATAAGTTGTTTAATAACAAGTGAACAGACAAGCCCTTATATACCTAGGAGTAACATAATGAAAAGAGGTTTCTGACACTTGTTTACATCACGTGCAACTAACAATATGGCAACAATTAATTATATCTAGACAAAATGCCATTTGCCTCTGTGTTTTATACAAAATGGCAGAAACATATTTTTGCATCTTGATTGAATGCAAAGTTCAGTACTTACAGGGTCAAAGGGACTGACTTATTTCAGAAGAAATTTCTTGGTACATTTCTTCAGTAATAGAATAATAAAACAAAAAAATAAACTGAAAAAAGACCCAATAACAACAGCAATGTACTGTGGTGAAGTTCACTAAAATAGACTTTCTAATAAAAAAACAAAAACATTCCTGGCCTGGTGGCAGACAGGTAAAGCATATGTATGCACTACTTGAAAGCACAATTTAAAACTACGCGTGGATCTTTGGAGAAATGGCTAAGGGAAATTAAGATTGTATCTTCATCCTGGAGGTTAGAATGCAGAAGTACTTGCATAGCCTAGTGCAGAATGGAAAAGTGTACAGTATTCACCAAACCCCTCAACCTCTTGGCTCAAGAAATGTAGACAAAGCTTCACATAAGGGGGGGTGGGGGGGAATACTCAACAACAAGGAGAAATTTTAAATATTGCTCTTATAAACTTAGATATTTGATAGAATAATATGTATTGTCTTAGCATGCTTTTTTCTGATGAATATGAAGTCTGAAACACAAATGTATGTCATTATTTACTGACTTCAGTCCTTAGATCATCCCAGTGATTTGCCACAAAGCCACAGATTTTATGAGAAACAGACCAAAATATGGAGCAAAAATCTGGACATTCTGTGAAAATCAGGTATGCTAGATAACAGACATATGCTGAGCATACTATCTTATTTGTGAAAAGTGTCCTCTTTAAACAGTTTGGCTCCCTCCTTTTCCATTTCCATGCTTGGAGGTATGACTCCTGCTGGCACACAATACACTAGAAGAGCATACCTATCCACTATGCTCATTAGTTTACCCATATAAACTGTGAAAGCCTAGTTTATAAGGCAAGAAACAAAAACATAACTTACAGTGACATGAACACACACACACCCAACATACACTGAATTCCAAAAGTAACTCACATTTAGGAGATAACCAGGGTTAGTCCTAAAGGATACCAAATCCTACTGGAAGGTCAGATATAGCTTACTATAAATAAAGGTCTAAAGCTTTTAGATTCTGCAAACATGGGTGATGAACCACAAAAGCAATGTCTTGCCACTAAACTCAGATGTTCTAACACATCAATTATGAAATGTATGTTCCAAGGAGGAGAATGGTTTTTCAAAGGTGAGAAAATATGCAGTACTCATACTTTGTCTAAAATCCTGCCGTCCCTTCACAAGGTCATGACAGGAGGAAATGACAGAGGGATTCTTCACAGGTAAGCACAGATGCAGTACTCAAAACTGCCCGATCTGCTGTTGTCTGTCTAAAATCCTGTCCTCCCTCAACAAGGTCACGACTGGAGGAAATATCAGTGATCCGATAGTGTAAACCTTGGCTCTAGATGATTGTCGCTGTTGAAATGACACCCTGACCCCATATGCAAAAATGGGAAAAAAAGGGTGGTGGATGGATGGATGTATACCATGTCCATTACATAACTGGAATGCAAATCAAATGTCTGTCCGAGATGCTTTCCCTATATGTTTGGCTGACTCACCCAACAGAGTTTCTTTTCACTGATAAGTACGAACTAAAAACCCTAAAAAAAAAAAAAAAAAAAAAAAAAATAGAAACATCTATTGTAAGGGGGGGGCAAGCCATCCCCCAATCTGATACAAAGGAACTACCCCCACCTAACCCCTTATTTATATATAGACTCCACCTTTACACAAAAGTATGGAAAAGTGGAAAAAATACACTGCAGTGCATTGCCAGTTTGCACATCTTTGGGGAATTGGCTGAATAACCCTGTGGTGGGAAGCAGTGATGGCACTTAGACTAACACCTTTGTTGTTTTTATTTACAGAAGATGGTATCTATGTTAGCAGTGTGTACGGTATACATGGTCTTCACTACAGAGACAGTCTTACAACTTCTCTGAAGATCCTTGATGTCCCTTCCTGTACGGGATTCCCAAAAAGGGCATAAAACTGTTGACAGTCTTAATGGAAAATCAGACAGCCTTGTTCAAGCAAATGCCAGAGGCTGCCACCCTGGCTACTATGTCTGCAGCATCCAAGGTACAACATGCTACCTGGAAGTTCACCTCTGAAGCAGTGGGAAGGATATTCAATTACCCCTGTCCAGGACAGCTGAACATCAACACAATTTTTTTTTCTAAGGCTTGATGCAGCACAAAAAATAGAAACATATCATGCAAGTCAGGGATAACAATGCTATGGTTTCAAGACGTAAAATTAAGGCCATTTATTGAGAGCCTTGGGTCTTTATCTAGAATAGCCAAATATTAGGGTTTCAAAATTCAGCACTGAGCAGAGGAAACATGGACCCAGTTTTGAATGCTTCACCAGAAGGAATATCTACTCTTCCAGGGACCTGAATAAATGGCCAGCCTTCTAAAGTACTTAAGGTGCTGAGTCACAGTGCATACCATCATACCTATCTACAGATATGAGATTGTAACATGTGCTATGCAACTGAGAAATGCTCCCTTGAATTAAGACGTGCACAAAAAAATAATGTAAACAGATCAGACTCTGGCTTTAGAGGGATAAACTTAACTATTTCTTATGAACTATTATTCTAAATGTAAAATGTATCTGATGCAATTCTGTTTGTCAGATCTTAATAATCTAGAATAATGACACATTTGGATTTACCAGAAATGTGTGCATGTATACTTTTTATCTATCTATACACGCATCCACACACAAAAGCATGGGTACACAGTGAAATATCGCCTAGCACACACATTGCCACACAAGCAGCTGAAAAAAATGACCAAACATCCCACTGAAATGTTACAATTCAAAGGACAGCTGTTCATACAGACTGCAAACAACATCGCATGTACAAACTCAGACATCACATGCACTCAAACCACAAAATACAGAATTGACCCCCCCCCCCACTATTACACTTGCACAGTATTTTTTGCAAGGGGGCAAGATCCCACTGTACTCCCACACCTCATGATTAGAAGTTATGTACCTACCATAACGTTCCATGTTGGTTGTCTTCTCTCGCCTTCTTTCTTGCTGGATGGGTTCGGAGCCGATCCTCGGCTCCGACTCGGCACTTGCTAAGCTCAAGAGTCACTTTTACCAGCTCGAGGCAGCCCCATATCCCATGATGCAAGGCGGTAAATACCCAGATCTCGTTTGGAACCTAGAGGGAAAACTACCTAGCATAAAAACTTTCCACTAAGGAAAGAAGAGCAATTAGCCTAAAAAGGCTGTAAGGGGAAACCAGATAACTAAACTAGAACTAACTGGTGCCCAAAAGAAGCAATCTTCCAGAGACAAGAGAGATCAAGATCTGTCCAGGCAGGGGGGAGGGTCGCAAGAAAGAAGGCCAGAGAAGACAACCAACATGGAACGTTATGGTAGGTACATAACTTCTAAATGTTAGGTTGTCAATCTCGCCTTCATTCTTGCTGGATGGGACCGCGTCCCTAGCACCTCTATCCTGGGTGGCTCATTGGAACAGACTCTTGAGAACCGTAGAACCAAAACTGGCTCTATCCCTGGAGGCCAAATCCAATTTGTAATGAGAAACAAAGGTATGAGGAGTGGCCCAAGTGGCTGCTGCACAAATAGTATCTAAGGGTAGTCTAGCCTGAAAGGCTGTAGAAGTGGCTAAGCCTCTAGTGGAATGTGCCTTTGGTTTTGAGCACAGCTGTTTGCCCCTAAGTTGATAGATTTCGGAAATGGTGGAAGACAGCCATCTAGACAAGGTCACTTCGGAAACAGAGAGGCCTTTCTTATTTTCAGCATAGGAAAGAAAGAGCTGATCAGATTTTCTGAATTGTTTTGTTCTGTCCAAATAATATCTGAGTTGGCGGTGAACATCAAGATAATGTAATTTTTGTTCCGATCTGTTGGAGTAATTGGGAAAAAATACAGGGAGATCAATAGATTGGTTTAAATTTGTTTTTGAAGCAACCTTGGGCAAAAAGGATGGATTAGTTCTCAAGGATACTCTGTCCTTGTGGAAGACCAAATATGGGGGACGAACAGAAAGGGCATGAAGTTCTGACACTCTCCTAGCCGAGGTAATAGCGACAAGGAAGAGTGTCTTCCATGAAAGAAACTTTAGTGAGCATGAAGCAGCTGGCTCAAAGGGAGGAAGAATTAAGGATGTCAGCACTAGATTTAGATCCCATTGAGGAGGACGACTCCTGACAGGAGGTTTGAGGAGAAAAACTCCTTTTAGAAAAGCTCTACAAAGCTTGTGGGACATAATGCTGTGATCTGCAAACCCCACATGAAAGTTCGAGATCGCAGCCAACTGAACTTTGACCGTGGAAGATGAAGAACCCGAGTGAAAGATTTCCGCTAGAAAATCCAAAACTGCATGAACAGGGGCAGTAAAGGGATCTATGTTCCTTGATTTCGCCCAAAGGGAGAAGCGTTTCCACTTGCTAGTGTAAATCCTTCTAGTAGAAGATTTAAGGGAAGCCACTATGATATCCCTAACAGGGTTAGAGATCATAGGAAGCCTGGCTAAGGAAGGAAGTGGAGCAACCAAGCTGTGAGGTTGAGAGAAGGAATGGACCGATGCAGCTGACCCGATTGGTGGATCAGAAGATCTGGCACTGGGTCCAGATGCCAGGGCTGCGCCAAAAGGTAACGATGGAGGAACGGAAACCAAATTTGTCGAGGCCAATACGGGGCAATGAGAATCATTTTGGCTCTCAAAATGGTAGCTTTCTGGAGTACCTGTGGTATCAATGGAAAGGGAGGAAAGGCATAAAGAAGTCCCTGGGGCCAATCTTGGGTAAGAGCGTCTCTGGGGGGAATGGCCCGGAAGTGGGAAGAGAGAGAAGAAGGCTGGGCATTTGCTGTTTTGGGGAGTAGCAAAAAGATCGCAACATGGGCGGCCCCACTTCTGAAAAATCTCTTCCACTATAGATTGTTTAAGAGACCACTTGTGAGGCATGAGTATAGCTCTGCTCAATCTGTCCGCTAAAACATTGGTTTTCCCAGGGATATGCGTTGCTACCAGAAACCGATGAGAGGAGATCGCCCATTGCCAAAGTCTGAGAGCCTCTCGACACAAGGGATAGGATTTGGTTCCGCCCTGCTTGTTGATGTACCACACTACGGACATGTTGTCCGTGTGAACTGCAATTGTTCCCAAGGGAAGAAAGTCATTGAGGGCTTGCAACGTTAAAAGCACCGCTCTCATCTCTAGGACATTTATGTGCAGGTGGTATTCGAACGGTTGCCACGTCCCATGAACCATCCTGCCCTGATAATGACCCCCCCCCACCCGATCAGGGAGGTGTCCGTAGTGACTGTGGCTACCGGGGCCGGGGAAACAAAGGGTCTGCCCTGATGAACCTGGGGAGAAGAAATCCACCAGAATAGCTGGTTTTTGCAAATTTGTGTCACCAGAATTTGGTGACGCATGGGAAGTTGTTGGTAGGACCATTGGGTGAACAACATCCATTGAAGGAGACACATGTAAAAGCGGGCCAAAGGAAGAAGAGTAATGGCAGCTGCCATGAGGCCCAATACTTTTAGGACCAGTCTGGCTTGCACCTTTTTGCTGGCAAGGATGATCCGCACATGGCTTTGGATATCTAGGATTCTCTGGCTTGTGAGGTTTGCTGACATCCGAACAGTGTCCAAATTTGCGCCTATAAAAGTAATAGACTGGCAGGGCAATAAGGACGATTTTTCGTAGTTGATCGAAATTCCTAACTGAGTGCAGAGATTTAGGGTGTAATCCCTGGCTTGGAGAAGTTGATGCCTGGTGGTGGCTGAGAGGAGCCAGTCGTCGAGATACGGAAACACCTGGAATCCTTGACGTCTCAGGTGAGCCGTGACCACTGCCATACATTTGGTGAACACTCTGGGGGCTGTAGTGAGACCAAAGGGCAGGGCTCTGAATTGAAAATGACTGGACCCCAGCCGAAAGCGGAGAAACCTTCTGGAGCGTCTGTGGATTTTTATGTGATAGTAGGCATCCTGAAGGTCTATTGAGCACATCCAGTTGTCTTTGCCCAGGAAGGGCAAAATCGATTGAAGTGTGACCATCCGAAATCTTGTCTTTTTCACGGACTTGTTGAGCCTGCTGAGGTCCAATATTGGTCTCCAATCTCCTGTCTTTTTGGGAACCAAAAAGAACCTTGAGTAGATTCCGGGCTCTGGATGGTCTGTTGGAACTGGCTGAATGGCCTTTTTGTGTAGAAGCTTTGATACTTCTAATTTTGCGATTTCCCTTAGACCGGGTGGAACATCTGGAAGGGAATTTTTGTGAGAGAAAGGACTTTCCTCGAAAGGAATCTTGTAACCCTCGGATATGATCGACTGTACCCATTTGTCTTGTGAAAGGGAAAGCCAGGCTTCTGGGTACAGCGATAATCTTCCCCCGACTGCCTCCAAGGATGGACAGTCGGGCAACACCTCAGGGATGCTGGAAGGGCTTGTCAGAGAGAGGCTCTCTGCTTCCCTGGTTTTGCGGACCCCCTCTGCCTCTAGGGCGGCGTCTGTTATTATTACCCCCTCTGCCCCTAGGGGTAAACTGACCACGTGTGTCCGGCGTGACTCCCTGAGATTTATAGAACCACATCTTTCCGCCCTTCTGTCCCTTAGGGTAAGGCCTAGAAGGGGTGGAAAAACGGACTCCTATGGCAGAAAGAGTCTTGCCGTCTTGCTCACATCTGGTCAACGTATCCTTCACCTGAGGACCAAACAAAGTTGATCCATCGAAGGGAGAGTTTGTGAAGGACGCCTTAAAGGGATCTGCAAAATTACAAAGCCGCATCCAGGACTGACGTCTAAGAGCCACTCCTGTCCCTGCAGCTCTACTCGCTCCATCTGCTGCATACGAAATCAGCCGCATAGAGGAGTTGGTTATGGAGTTAAGGATTCCTAGCTGGGAAGCAATCTTGTCCTGAGCCCCTGCAGCTGTAGGATCCTGTACTACTTCACCTAATTCGTTAAGGATGTCCCTTTGAAGTCTGGTGAAGTGACATAAATAATTCAGCGAACACATGGCAAAGGTCGCTGAGGAAAACATCCGCTTACCATACCTGTCCATGGTCCTAGAATCCTTGTTAGGAGGATGGACTGGTACGGAAGGATCTGCAAGTTCCTTCTTGGTGGCGGCCGCCACCACCATGGCATCAACAGGGACACCTTTTGTAAGAAATTGTTTCTCGGAAGGGGCTGTAATAAATTTAGAAGGCCTCCTGGGAACTGGTTCTACGGAATCAGGAGATGCCCACGCCTTCCGAGCTATCACCTCCATGAGGGGGTCGAAAGGTGGAGACACCCAGGAGGTGGAGGGTCGAGATCCGATTGCCTCTAGGTATACCGACTCATCCTCGGAGGGATTAATGGAAGGCCAGTTTCCCCTCTGTTTTAGGAGTTCTAGAATGTCTGAAAATGAGACATCCTCAGAGGGGGATCTAGGGGACCCCTCCGACTCATCTAAGTCGGTATCTGAAGTAGTAGACTCAGGGGGATTCTAGGTGCTTCCTCTAACAGGTCCTCTTACGCGGAGGATCTCCTGACGGATCAGGAGAATTCTCGGAAGAGGGGGTTCTTCACAATGGGGAAACCTGAGGCGGTGGATCTCTTGGTCCGGGAGCAAGAGAGTGAGAAGAGACATCTACAGGCACCGTAGAGGGAGGAGCTAAGGGGATAGACTGCTGACTGAGCCCAGGGGCCAGCACACTCCTCATCACCTCGAAGGCTCCCCTCCCAGGGAGATCCGAGAGACCCCGCTCCGAAGGAACAGGGACCCCCGGGCCCACCGAAAGGGAAGGCTCCGAGGCAGATGTCGGAGCCGAGCTCACCAAGGCCGAAGCTCCGAGGGGAAGAGCAGGGTCGGACAAGGGTCTGATGCCACTCACCCCCTCGGAGCAGACCAGGGAAGCCCGACCACCGGATCCCTCCAAGGAAGGTCTCGAGGAGGAGATAAGAGTAGAAGCTGAGGGAGCAGAAAGGGGAGGTATCTGCCCCGCAGCCATAGCAGTGACTATTCCCATAGACTCTGGCTCCGAGCTCTGGAGGAGAGTCGAAGGAGGAACTTGAAGAGGGTGTGGACTAATAGTCATCTGTTGAGACAGACTATGAAGCATTTGGGCTAGTGCCTGTGATTTTAACAATCTGCTTACCACTCTCTCCAAATTATGGTCTGAAAGCCTGGAAGACCTAGATGATCGGCTCCGATGGCTCCGCTCCGAAAGAAGAGGAGCAGCCAGAGCCGACAGTATCGGCTCCAAGGAGGGAGACCTGGACCGCTTCCTCGACGGAACCATCGGAGCCGAAGAACCCTCGGTTCCAGACGGAGCCGACAACTTATGTATCGGCTCCGGCCGGAGCAGATACAGGCAAGGAAATAATGGTATCGGAGCCGATCGGCGCCGATACCGAAGCCTTAGCCACATGGTGATCGGAGCCGGTCGGAGCTGACACCAATGTGGCAGTTAAAGTATTGGCACCGATAGCCATCGGTGCCGAAGATTTAGTCAAAATTATATCGGCTCCAGCCGGAGCCGATCTAGACTCCAAAGGAGTCGGAGCCAAGGCCGGAGGCTTAGAAGCAGAAGCCTGGGCCTTGGAGGTCTTAGAGGGCTTTCCCGAAGCAGACTTGGCCGGGGAGCCCTCCGGTTTGAGAAGTCCTCTCAAAATTAATTTATTTCTCCTTTCCTGCAGGACTCTCTGGCTGAAAGAGTGACAAATAGCACAGGAGTCCTGCAGGTGGAGAGGTCCCAGGCAGTAGATACAAGAAGTGTGACCGTCTGTCAGAGACATCTTCTGACAGCACGAGTCACACTTCTTGAAGCCTGAGACCCTCTGTTCTTTGGACATAGTGCTATCCACAAAACACACACAACTCACACAGTCCCAGAATCAGAAATATTTAACTTAAATGAGTAAAAAATAAACCCACACACACACCCTGACAGGAAGTGATGGGAAGGGATGAAGGCCCGACTAAATAAAAAGAACTAGGGAAATAGTAAAACTAGCTAAAGACCGTAAAACTATCTAAAAATGACAAAAAAACTAATAAAAGAGAGAAATTTTAGGAATGGGTGACTAAAATGTGTATAATAAAACACTTACCAAGAGCTGGTAAAAGGAGTACCTCATCAGCAAAGCGGCAAACGAGATCTGGGTATTTACCGCCTTGCATCATGGGATATGGGGCTGCCTCGAGCTGGTAAAAGTGACTCTCGAGCTTAGCAAGTGCCGAGTCGGAGCCGAGGATCGGCTCCGAACCCATCCAGCAAGAATGAAGGCGAGATTGACAACCTAACATCATATGAATACTAACTAACTCCGCAATTGAACAAGCAAGGAATAAAGAAAATATACCCTTATACAGCAAAGTCCCTACTACACCACAACACTTGCACACATATCCAACTACCCAAACATTACCACATACTTACCAAATTCCAGCACTACCACAAACATATACACAGCAGCATATATGCATACCAAATACCACAACCCAAAGCATATCACACCTTAATTAACTTTTATACTCAGTCATACTCTCAATCTTTTACCACACGAAGACCACTCAATAACCTGACTACTCTACAAACGGCACTCCTATAAACATACATTCACATATCTATAACTATACCCCCTACAGTTGCGTGCGCATGCATGTGTGTGTGCACATTACATATATAAATAAATACATATGTGTACGTATATAATATATATACACACACACACACATATATATATATATATATATATATATATATATACATACACACACACACACACACACACACACACACACACACACACACACACACACACACACACATATATGCATGTGCATACAACTATAGGGGTAACATGTAATCAGTTAAAACCATAGCTGGTTAAGTGAGCTCAGTCCCAGTAAATTACATTCACAGCTGACTAGAAACTGCAATCAGTTTTGTGCACATGACAGTCATACAGCAGGGAGTGGGAATACATCATTTCTCTGTTGTTGCGTAATCTTAGTTTAAATAATGCTACATGAGTGTGAGGTACATTTTTCACATTAGGTTGTGTGTGGATTGGTTGAGTTCCACAGCATGTCATACATACACACAGATAGATAAACACACACTTATTTGAAGGAAAATGATAATGCACTGAACTTCTGCTGCTTTAAGACCAATACATACCCAGTCCAAAGAGTAAGACGACTAACAAAAAACAACTACTGTCACTATTATCAACTTAAAAACTATTCTAAATAGTTGGAAACAATGTTAAGGATTTTATATAATTTATCATGGTACCCACTTTTAACAGAATAAAACTAATGAATTTAAAACCAATGTTGCAATACACAGACAGGTCATCACATGAAAAAACTGCTAACACTATTGACTAGTTCCATTTTCTGATATTGAGGTATACCCATCTACTTAAGTTAAATCCATTTCAAATCTGTTTCAATTACATTAAACAGTTTGCTAAAGAAGGCGGTATGGATACTTGGTAACATTATGACTACATTATATATTCAAAAAAACATGAGATCAATAAAAAAAATTTTAATAAATATAATGTTAATTGTTAAAAATGTTTCAGTATGTCTATGTGCTCAACTTGGGTCTTTTAACTTCGGGTTCGGTTTTACCATTGACTGAACTAGGAACGCTGATCCCTGGTATCTGTAAAAAGAAAAAAGTGTAATTATTAGAAGTAAAAAAAATATATATATATAAGCCTAGAAATGAAACTCTAACCTTCTCAGCAGTAAGTGAATATAAACAAACTAAAAAGATGCTGAAACATACCCTTTAAGTGTACTGATACTTAGTAATATTTGCAACAGTCACTGCTGACACCTTTAGTCATTAACTGTTGATTATACAATAAACGGCCTTAATTATTCAAAAAACATACACGCTGATTGGAAAGACAATCAACATGTCCACTGTAAATCAAGCTGTTCCAAACAGAAAAAAGTCTGGCTGAATTAATTTTCCAGTATCACTAAGCTGACAATTTAAGTTACTAAAAACACTTGTCATTCGGCTACTACACACAAAATCCAACAGCAGTTTTTTTTAAAAAAAAAAGGAAGAATCTCACAGGTTTCAATATAAACTGCCCCTCCAAGCAGCTTCACAGACATTGCTCAAAATATATCTCCCTGGAAATCAGTTTCTTCTCTATTAAACACTTACATTTAAGAGCTGCACAGCTTCTAAATAAAGATATTTTAACAGAGAAAGACAGCGGTTGTAACATTTCATAGTCAGTAGCGGTGCTGGAAAAATATCAGTGCAATCAGTTATAATGAACCATACATTAAGGGGAAAAAAATTTACAGAAACTAAAAGCTATAAATCAGCTGTCAGTACAAGTGCGCATGACCACACACACACACACACACACACACACACACACACACACACACACGCTGAGTGCATGCTCAGTACAGTTTGTCTCCCCCACAACAGACACATTGGGGATAAATACTGAAGTGCTGCTGTACAAAGGCATTATTTAAGAAAGGTAAGTAATTTCTTTCTTAAATAATGTCATTGCATTAACAGCAATAACCCACAACTGAGTGTGGGTTTGGGTTTCATAGGCTTTACCCAGTGATCAAACCACACCAACCATGGGTAAAGCCTGTAAACCTCACACTTAAACCTTAGCACGGATATAAATAGGACGTGCTGGAGGGATAGATTTATCACTCAGAGACTCCCTATGCTGTGGAATAAAATCCCGGTCCATGTGAGGCAGAGCACCTCACTGGCTCTGTTCAAGAGAAATCTTGACCTGTGGATGGGAGATCGTAGGTTTATCCCGGGAATCATCTCTGTGTCACTGCTGGACAGAGGCACAACAAACTAATGGGCACAGTATTTTTTCATATAAGGGTGGCGTAAGCCACAAAAATTTGGGCTAGGCTTATAAATGCCTTAGGGCAGATAGCCTAGTATAAACCTATGAACCTATGAACCACTGCAACCAACTGTAAGATGTCTGACACTATTATCATTTTAATCAGTGTGCTACTTACTGTGTCTGTTTGCCAGTTAATATTTGGGTAACCTGAGATTTTGTAGGCCAGATGATTACATTGTGGCAGTGATGCCACAAATAGCCACAGAAGTACATAATTTACACTGCTGGTACAGTTAAGATACAAGTTAACAATAAGTACAGTGCTGACACATAACTTAACAAAGCAAAACTCAGACCTTTGTATGTGGGTTATAGTCCTGGGACACTGTATAACTTAGCTGAGATTAATGTCATAGTTCCTACCCTTTGAAGATTCTGACTTGCCTCCTTCACTAGCCTGAAAACACTAAGGTTTAAAAGTGTAGTTAACTCTTGCCACCCATAGATCTGTTACAGTAAAAGACGGAAAATACCTGTCAAAAAAAAAAAAAATTCTGTGTTGCATTTTGTTTCCAGTATATGTCACTGCAACTGAATGTTGGTACTTTGCATTTGTATATTTTTACATTAGCACATGCAAGACTCTGGTACTGTTTTAATCAAAATGCATTAATGTCAGCTACAGAAATAATGTAAAAACTGTACAACTAGGAAATGAACCCTGTAAATATGGCATTCTATCATTCGATTTTTTAATACTAAACATGCATTCTAATTCAGAATGCAGCCTGTGACTATGATGTCATGGTTGCTGTTGGTACTAAAGGTTGAAATACAGTGGAAAGGTAATTAATAGGGATGTCCGGCTGAAAGTCTGAAGACTTTAACCACAGTTCACATAATATTGACATGGTTGGCTCCATGGTGAAGAGGGATGGAGATCTGATGATGACCAAAGTTATATTAATGGCTTGGAAGCAGGAAGAACTAGGCAATACAGAGAAAGGTTGAGGGGGTTAGGGATGAGTATCTTACTTCAACTCAGCCATCCTAGGACGAGGATTGTGGACTCTTCTCAAAACTGGGAGCTGCCAGTATGTGTATCCTGGTTGTGAGAAGGCTGTTGATCATTCTGTGTTGGTGGGGACTTGTGTGAGTGTCACCAGACACAGTGATAGATGTGACATCTTACAAGTTTTACCCTTGTTAATGTTTCCCCTTTCTATGTATACATAACATCCTCAGCTCACATGCAGATATGATCCCTGCTTCCTGACTCTTTCTCATAGGGAAGTCGGGGCAGTAACTTCACTGCAGGAGCAGCTGCAAAACCATCTCTCTCTCTGGAGAGGGGACTCACCGATAACAAGGGATATGCCAGGAACTCATTGCCTCAGAAGTAAAAAGAAATCAATGGTCTCATGGGAGTAAAGGCACATGTTAAGGGGAAAAAATAGTACAGCAGGACTGTAAATGTGAATATGAGATGCATACAGTATCCAAGGTTGTGAAACCTTGAAGTATTCTCTCCTAGTCTGGTATATAGCAGTCTCAGACTTAGTACACATAAGCAGCAGGACTGTGGGTGGAAAATACTTCAGTGGAATTACACTGGCTTTTGGTACTGTCTATTTCTTTTAAAACTGTACTTTATCATTCAAAGTAGCATTATTTTCCATTCGGTCTTACACTTCTTATAGGGATCCAGTTAGCAACCTGCTTTATTTGTAACATCTTTATTAAATCATCATATTTTAAGCTGTAACATGAGTATACATACATTAGCAGAAAAAAAGTACAGTTGTGTAAGAACATTAACAGTAAATATCTTACTGATGACTGTTGCAGTATTTCAAACAGATGGGTTATTGTCTGGCCAGGGTACCAAACCCTAAACCTTCCATAAGCCACATTCATGAAGTACGACCTCAGCCTGTGAGTGCAGGGGTACACAAAAGTGGAAGTGTGAATGTAAATCATCAGACTATCTCCAAGCCAGAAGCCTAAAGACATCTGGGAAGAAAGAAAAAGTAGTCAATTAGAAAGTGAAAAACAGGAGAAAAGAAGGGTCCTTCTTAGTACTGGAGGTTGCCAGACAGGGCAGCGGCATAAAAAAGAAAAGATACAGATGAGAAGGGGGGAAAGTGGGTGGGAATGAATACTGCAACAGTGATCAGAAAGACATCTACTGTTATGGTAATTTCTTACACAACTGTACTATGTCCAGACCAAAATCACTGCTGCAGTATTCCAAACAGATGATTCACAGAGCTTAAGGGAGTAAAGGAGTGGTTGGCTGAGAAGTGTGAGAAAGTACAGTTGTGTACACTTACCATAAATGTAGATGTTTGAGTGTATTCACTATTGCAGACACCACATTTGGGTTATCTGCCTGCAGGTAGCCCTCAGCCGGCCTGAATACCAGAGTCTTCAGATTTCTGTGTCGGATGCTCTCTCTTCTTCAACGATGTCAGGTCATCAGGGGCATAAAACATGCAGCCGACGCCATTACATCAGTTTTTCTTGCCCCAGATATCAGGTGCCCCCACAATAAGAAGCAATTAAATGCTATGGTAAACCCACTTCAAAAAGCAAATACACAAGAAAAAATAAATATACCAACAAGAAGGAGAGGTAGAGCCAAGAGAAGTCCGGGGACTGGAGGGAGGGTAACCAGGACTGCAACAGTGAATACACTCGAACATCTACATTTATGGTAAATCTACACAACTGTACTATGTTCTTCGTGTTTCACTGTTGCAGTCATCACTTTTGGGTAGATTCCCAAAGCTAAGGAAGGGAGGAGGAAGTTAAAGAACATTAGGGCCAGCTATTAATCCCTGCAAGACTGCAGTGGCAAATCCAGCTCTGGATTTAGAAGAGAAAGGCAAGTGGTAATGCTTGGTGAAGGTATGTACAGAGCTTCAGGTGGCAGCTTCTAGGATGTCCCTGGTAGGGACCCCTCTGAGAAAGGCTGTAGAGGTACATGCAGCCCTGGTGGAATGTGATCTTGTCCCCTGTGGGGTAGGTTTTTCATGGTGCCTGTGGCAGAAATTAATGCAATGGGCTATCCATTTGGAAATGGTTTGCTTTGAAATGGCCTTCCCCTCTGCCCCTGCAGCAAAGGTAACTAGCAGCTGTTCAGATTTTCTGATAGGCTTAGTCCTGTCCAAATAGAATCTAAGTTGACTGTGCACGTCCAGAGAGTGCAGTATTCGTTCCCCTTTGTTTTGTGGATTAGGGAAAAAAGTAGGCAAATGAATGGACTGATTTAGGGCCACAGTAGACACCACCTTGGGCATAAAGGAAGGATTAGTCCTGAGGGAAACCCTGTTCGCATGGAAGATAATGAAGGGTTCCACTTGCCATGAGGGCCTGTAATTCAGACACTCTTCTTGATGAAGCGACAGCTAGAAGGAAGGCTGTTTTCCAAGAAAGGAATTTCAACTCTGCTGTAGCAGCTGATTCACAGGGGGGAACTGTGAGCTTTTCCAATACAAAGTTACGGTCCCAGGCTGGAGTGGGAGCTCTCCTGGGGGGGTCTTAAATTTTTGGCCCCTCGAGGGGTGGCTCAGTATTATAATGTGCTGAAATGGCTGAGGCATTAATTTTAATTGACGAGAAGGATAGGCCCTTGTGGAGCATTTCTGTTAATTACTGCAGAATATGAGGTAAGCTGGGCACCGTTGTTCCCGTCCCCTGAGCCTGGCTCCAGGAGCAGTATCTTTTCTACTTTTCATCATAGGATTTTCTAGTACTAAGCCTCCTTGCCTCTAGAATGGCATCCAGTACCTGCTTACTGAGGGATGCTAGGGGAGAGGTCAAGGAATTAGCCAGGCTGCAGGGTTCAGGGTTTGAAGCTGAGGGTGCAGAATCTGGCCTGCCTGCTGGGACAGCAGGGAAGGGGTCTGAGGCAGGTGCAATGGTTGTAGCAGTGTCATACTGCAAAAGAGAGGGTACCAGTGCTGGTGAGACCAGTCTGGTGCAATAAATATTGTCCTTGGCTTGTTCTGTTTGATCTTTAGTAGAACCTTCGAGAGGAGAGGCAGAGAGGGAAAGGCATAAACCGAGAGGCTTTCCCAGGTAAAGGACAGGGCATCCACTTTCCAAGCTTGGCTGTGGGGAGTTCTTGTGCAGAATTTGTTCAACTGGTAGTTCTGAGGGAAGGCAAACAGGTCTACCTCTGGAGTCCCCCATTTGTTCCTCAAGAGGTTGAATATTTTGGGTTCTAGTTACCATTCGTGTGGGTCCATGAGATTTCTGCTCAAGTCTGCCAGTGAATTTAGAATGCCTGACAGGAACTGTACTTGTAGGTGTACTTGGTAGCTCAAGGCTGTGTTCCACAGAGCCACGGCTGGTCTGCAGAGAGGGTATGAGTGGGTTCCCCCCTGCTTGTTTATGTACCACTTAACTGTGGTGTTGTCTGTCTTTATCAACAGTTGTCCTGGAAGAATACGGTCTTTGAAGGCTGTCAGAGCATTCTGTACAGCTAACATTTCTTTTTGATTGATATGCAGGTACATCTGTCTCGGGTTCCATTTGCCCTGAATGCACTGCACTGCCATGTGAGCACCTCATGCATAGTCTGATGTGTCTGTTGTTAGGGTTTGGGAGGCAGGGGTTAGAGTGAAAGGGAGTCCCTTGTTGTGATAGCAGGCCTCTGCCCACCAGAGGGCCTCTGTCTTTATACAAGGAATGACAGAAATCATTGTTTCCAGGTCCTGAGAATGTTGACACCATAGGCTTTTTAGATACCACTGGAGTTTCCTCATATGCAGTCTTGGATATGGAATTAGTAGAATGCAAGAGGCCATGAACTCCAAATCTTGCAGTATTTTTCTTGCAGATAGCTGGGGTTTTGTGGCCAATAGTTTGAAGTAGGTTGTCAAAAAAACTTGTTTCTCCAGAGTGAGGAATGCC
This sequence comes from Protopterus annectens, assembly GCF_019279795.1. Taxonomy (NCBI): domain Eukaryota; kingdom Metazoa; phylum Chordata; order Ceratodontiformes; family Protopteridae; genus Protopterus; species Protopterus annectens. The sequence goes on along the minus strand of NC_056735.1, from coordinate 1,974,729,643 downwards.
ATCTGGGAAGTTGTGTTCAAGCTTGCTCCCAGGAATACAATCTGTTGGCAGGGTACTAGGTGAGATTTCTTTTCACTGATAGTGTACCCAGTGAGGTTAGAAGTTTCTTTACGAATGCCAGGTGTTGTAATAGCAAGTCTTGGCTTTCTGCCTGAATCAGACAATAGTACAAGTATGGGTAAATCTGAATATTTCTCTGTCTGCAAAATGCAATGGCTGGAGCTAGACACTTTATGAATACCCTGGGCGCAGTAGATAAGCCAAAGGGAAGTGCAGAGAACTGAAAGTGCATGGAGCCCACCCTGCAACGTAGGTATTGTCTGCAGGATCCTCTTATTGGGATGTGCAGGTAAGCTTCCTTTAAGTCTAGGGTTGCCTGCCAGGCATCCTTGGCTAGCATACGAAGAAGCTGTTGAAGAGTTAGCATTTTGAATTTTGGAACCACCAGAAAGGTGTTGAGAATAGAGAGGTCCAGGATAGGACACCGGGAGTTGTCTTTTCTGGATACCAGAAAAAGTCTTGAATAAAAACCTTGTCCTGTTTGTTCTGCTGGGACAGGGTGAATAGCCCTGATACTGAGAAAAGACAGAACCTGCTGTTGTGCCTCTGCCCATTGATTTGGGGGTAGATCTGGCTAACCATTTGGGATTGGTAGTGTGTGGAAGCGGAATCTGTATCCTTGGGAAACTATGTTCAAAACCCATTTGTCCTGGGTAATGAGTTCCCAGTTTTTTGCATGCAGGGCGAGCTTTCCTCCTAAGAGAGCAGGTAGCAGAGCAGGGCTTGGAAGGTTTAAGGTGAAGTCATTGTGCCATTTTTCTGTAGGGGGGTGGCTTACTACTCCCTGCTTTGGAGGTGGGAACCCCCCACTGCTTAGATCTGTGCGTAGTCTGAGACTGTAGCCTACGTGGTCTGCTGTTCCTGGGTTTGGACTGAGAAGGCATGGAAGGGACTGGAAAGGACCAGTTTCTTTGAAGGCCAATGACTACTGAATCTGGGAGGCTGTACTTGTAGGAAATCTTTAACAGTTTGCACAGATTTAGCTTTTTCCTCAATCCTTTGGAGGACTTCTGCTTTGTTGCCAAAAAGGTAGTCTTGGTTTAAGGAGCATCCAGTAATTTAGCTTTAACATGATCTGGCAAGTTTTGTTCCTTAAGCCAAGCATGCCTTCTAAGTACACACCCAGTGACAGCAGCCCTGCAAGATGCTTCTAAAGCGTCAAAACCACATTGCAAAGTATGTTTACCAACTTGTTCTGCAGATTGCATTAAATCTTGCAACTCCATGTTCGCACAGCCAGGAATCAACATAATTTTCTGTCTAAGTAGTCCCATAATATGCTGCTAATACTTTAACATATGAAACTGGCAATTTAAAGCCCTAATGGCCAAAGTAGCAGAAGTGTATACCTTCTTACCCCATCTGTCCAAGGCTCTAAAATCTCTATCAGAAGGGGTAGGATTTTTGGCAGCAGTAGCCTTAATGCCTTTTGGTCCTTGGGAAATGGTCTGTGGATCCACAGAAGGATTCTTGAAGAGGAACTTGTGATAGTCAAGTACTCTGTAGTACCTGTCAGGTTTTCTGGGAGCTGGAGGTAAAGTGTGTGGGGTAAGGCTAGATTCCAAAAAAGCATCATCTACAATGTCCAGAACAGGAGGGATAGCTAAAGGCCTGTGTTGAGGTAGGAGTAAGAATTCCCCAAGTCTCTTTTTGGACTCGGAGTAATCCTGGCTTTCCCAGCGGAAATGCTCCCTAAGAGTGTGCAAGGTTTCTCCAAAAGAAAAATCTTCTGGAGGGGAAGCAGAGGGAATGGAATCCTCTGCATCAGAATTCTCATAAGTAGATAAGGGCAATTCCAGGTAATCAGAAGGAGCAGAAATATTAAATTCCTGATCAGAAGAATCAGAAAGAAAATCAGTTCTAGGTCTCTTACAGGGGGAAGGCTGCCTTCCCCTAATTAAGGTAATAAGGTCTTCGGCCATTCTAAGCATTTGTTTTTTAGGCAAAAGGGCCTGAGCCTGCAGTTTGGTCGTTGGTTTTCTAGGCGTAGTGCGAGTTTTAGGCCTGGATGAAAATGATGGCGTCGGTTTAGTATGAATGTCTGTAGGCCTGAATACACCCTCAGGAGCCGGTGCCTGCACAGCGGCTCTGGACCCATCCAAGGTAGAGACATCCGCAGGTTCCATAGTCGAAGAAGCATCTCGCGGCAAACCGGACTCCGAATGGGTCTCAGTAGAGGCCTGCGAATCAGAAGTAGCGGGTATCAAGGGCTGCAAAAGCACCTCACTGAGTACCGGCAGACTGGCGACTAGCTTAACGGAAGCATCGTTGGCAGCTTTGGACCTATGCGGTCTGTCTCTGTCTTTATCCTTACATTTTTTTCAGAAGATCGATAGTCGGATGGCTTGACAAAGCCATTTTGGAGTACACAGAATGAGTACGAAAGTAATTAGCTGCAAAAATAGCCTGACGACGAACAGTGTAAGTGTTGAACAAGGCACAAAACCGACAACAAGGGACGTCGTGGTTTGGGCCTAAACAAGGGGTGCAGTAAGAATGAAAATCTCTATGAGGTATTTGCTTTCCACAGGTAAGACAACTGTTAACTTTTACTGACATCGGTTAGAGCAAGAAAAAGGATCCCCAATGGGGTACTTAGCATTTTTGAAGACTTCGGGTCTGAAACTCGAAAACAAAAATTTCAGAAGTTGGCCGACCGGCACTTGCCAACTGCTTCTGCTTCGGGCACCGCACGGCAAGAAAGACTGATGTAGTGTCGTCGGCTGCATGTTTTATACCCCTGACGACCTGACATCATGGAAAAAGAGACAGATTCCGACGCAGAAATCCGAAGACTCTGGTATTCAGGCCAGCTGAGGGCTGCCTGCAGGCAGATAACCCAAATGCGATGACTGCAACAGTGAAACACGAAGAACATCTAAGAGGTCAGAAATAAGAGATCTGTTGAAGGCAGCCCTGGATCTGGAAAATGCGTCTACTCTTTTGAGCTCCATAAAAGTGCATACTGACCAAGTAGCTGCTTCCAGGAGTGTTCTGGAATGTATCCCTTGTAGAAAGCTCAAGAAAACGCCACTCTCTAGCAGAATGGGCCTAGAAATCCAGCTATTCTGTTTAGATACTGGCTAGTACAGCTTACAGTCCATGAAAGAAAAAAATAGTTGGCCTGATTTGTGAAAAAAAAAGTCTTGTCTATGTAAAATCAGAATAGTCTCTGTACATGCAGGGAATGTAGAATTCTCTCTCACCTGTTCCTAGAGTTGGGAAAGAAGGTGAGCAGGTTGATGGCCTGCGGGACACCTCATTTAGCACTTTAGGCATGAAAGAGGGATTGATACTCTGTCCTTATGGAAAATAAGAAGTGGTGGAGTAGCCATGAGTGCCTGAAGCTTTCAAGCCCATCTAGCAGAAGTGAAACCTACCAGCAAAATGGTTTTCCAGGTGCAGAACTTTAGAGAGGAGGAAGCAGCTGACTCAAAGGGAAGCAGAGTGAGTTTTTCCAGTACATAAATGAGATCCCCAAGGGGTAAGCACAGGTTTTCTTGGAAGGTTTGCGTATTTAGTTAAAAAAAAAAAAAACTGACCTCAAGCCTGGACATTGACTGGTTGAGATGGGTGAAGGATGTTCATAGATGTTTGCTAGGCTAACAACCAGAAGGGCCTTTTTAAAGCTAGCCATGCATCCCAAATCTCTGACAAGTTCTGATACCCTTGAGAAGTGTAAGCTGGGGTTTGGGAGATGAACCACTTACAGGTTACCTGTGTCCATTATAGACATAGGTGCCAAACCAGGGATGAATTTATGTTTTCCCATCCAACTGTCCAAGCTGCACTTGAGTTAGGTTAGGGAGGAACTGTCATTCACAGGGATGAGGAACCTGTTCCATAGATGCCGTAGTCTCTGGGATATATATACCTCTCTCTCCAGAGGACCCAATTATATCACAGGCAAGGTTTAAGTCTTTAGAATGGGTAATTCTGGTTCTGTTTGTTTTGTGGATATGCAGGAGGTCCAGAGTGGGGTCTTACAATGTCCTAAATGCCAGGCATAGATCTCTCCTTAAAAGCCTGTAGGAGAGAGAATACAGGGATAGGGTCTTGAGGCATTCTGCATTGGACATTTTACTTATGCCCTGTATTCTTTTAGTGAGGAACCTCTGTGGATGTTCCAATTGTTGGATATGCCTGGTTAGGTACTTACCACAGGGGCACTGTACTCAAGGATAGGTCTGATGAATGCTGAATACAGAGAAACAATGACTTCCTTGGATTTAGATGCCACCCCTTTGTTTATAAGTTGTGCACTATAGAACGACTTCCTCACTACAGCAGACACATGATGGTCAAAGGCTAGATTACCATCTGTGTGTGTCCCCAAGTCCCTGACTACTAGGTCAACTCTACGGGGTACATTGTCAATATGACAGTTACCATGGATGGATGACTTTCCAAAGGATACTATCATATAATGCATTTCTTGGCATTCAGTTTTAGTCCATGGGTCTGACACCAATTGTTTGTCTGTGTCAGTCCTTCCTGGAGAACATATGTATCAGTGTGAGATTCAATGACAGCTCCTAATTTGCACTCATCTACAAATTTAGTCAGCCAGACACCACTGACATTGACCTTGACTTCTGCGAAATAAGAAATAAATGCCAAAAAGGAGCAGTAAAAGGACTGATCCCTGAAGGACTCCACTTGTGACTGGCCTCTTTGTAGAGGTGGACTCCCCAATTCTAAAATCCTGGCTCCTATCTGTGAGCCAGACGGCTATCCACCGGGTGACATACAGGTTTGTACCTAACCTCTCGAGTTTGTCAATGGTGCCTGAGTGGGGTATTGTGTCAAATGCCTTGGCCAGGTCAAGGTAGGCAGTGTGAACTATTCTGCCCCCATCCATTGCTTTGGTGACCTTCTCAAAGATGTCCACCAGGTTGAGTAGGCATGATATGTCCTTGACGATAAACTGGGTAGGGTCCAGTGTCTGGAGGTACAGTGGATATAAAAAGTGTACACACCCTTGTTAAAATGCCAGGTTTTTGTGATATGGGAGCCATGGACATCCACCCTAAACTACTCTCCCATGCATCAAAAACTACTATCCCCTCCCCCCACCTACATTCTCCCCCTGCATAATTTCTTCACTTGCCCCTTTTTTCCTCCACTATCTCACAAGAACTTTTCCTTCAGCAACCTATAATCTTATCTCCATTCTCTCAACATCCTTTACTCATCTCTCATCTTCACTCTCCCCTATTCTCTCTCCTAATTATACTAGACTAACTTGTCCATAAACTTTCCATGTAACACTGGTATTGAACTAGCTATGTATTTCACCCATTGGTTTAATACTTGACTCTTGCCTCAGCCTCATTCTCAACTACTATTATAAAACTATACTCACAATGTAAGTTATTACTGAATATTTCATGTTTTTTGCATTTAACCCTATCTCTTATGTAATTAAATTGCATCTCACTGTGGAGCTTTTCTCCACAGGTCTCCACTGAAAATGGGCCACTACGCTCAGTCGGACTAACCCAGTCAACAAATGTAAAATAAACAAAATAAATATATAAAAAAATTAGACCATAATAAATAATTTCAAAACTTTTCCCACCTTTAATGTGAACTATAACTTGTACAATTCAATTGAAAAACAAATCTGTTAGGGGGAAAAAAATGTACAATAACGCTGTTTGCTTAAGTGTGCACACTCTTACACTAATACTCTGTTGTGTGTGCACACCTTTAAAGTAATACTTTGTTGAAGCACCTTTTGATTTAATTACAGCATTCAGTCTTCTTGGGTAGGAGCCTATCAGCATGGCACATCTTGACTTGGCAATATTTGCCCACTCTTCCTTGCAAAAGCGCTTCAAATCTGTCAGATTGTGAGGGCATTTCTTGTGCACAGCCCTCTTCAGGTCACACCACAAATTTTCTATCGGATTTAGGTCTGGGCTCCGGCTGGGCCATTTCAAAACTTATTTTCTTCTGGTGAAGCCATTCTTTTGGTGATTTGGATGTATGCTTGGGGTCACTGTCATGCTGAAAGGTGAAATCCCTCCTCATCATCAGCTTTCTAGATGCCTGAAGGTTTTGGGCCAAAAGTGACTGGTGTTTGGAACTGTTCACAGTTCCCTCCACCTCGACTAAAGCCCCAATTCCAGCTGAAGAAAAGCAACTCCAAAGCATGATACTGCCACTACGCTTCACCATGGGGATGCAAACTGTTGTTTTTGTGCCAAACATACCTTTTGGAATTGTGGCCAGAAAGTTCAGCCTTGGTCTCATCAGACCCCAACACATTTTCCCACATGCTTTTGGGAGACCCGATGTATTGTTTTGCAAATTTTAGCTGGGCCTGTATGTTTTTCTGTGCAAGAAACGGCTTCTGTCTTGCAACCCTACCCCATACTCCAGACATATGCAGGTTACAGGAGATTGTTGTCACATGTAGTACACAACCAGTACTTGTCAGAAATTCCTGCAGCTCCTTCAGTGTTGCTGTAGGTCTCTTGGCAGCCTCCCTTACCAGTTTTCATCTTGCCTTTTCATCAGTTTGGAGGGACGTCCGGTTCTTTGCAACATCACTATTATCCCATATTTTCTCCACTTTTTGATGACTGTCTTCACTGTGTTCCATGGTATATTCAATGTTGTGGAAATGTTTTTTTACCCTTTTCCTGACTGATACCTTTTAACAATGAGATCCCTTTGATGCTTTGTAAGCTCTCTGCGAACCATGACTTTTGCTGTAGCAGGCAACTGAGTACGTGTCAGGAAAATCCTACTAGGACAGCTGAACTTTATTTGAGATTAATCAGAGTCTCTTTAATTGATGGCAGGTGTGTACCCAAGAAGAATGAATGCTGTAATTAAAATCAAACGGTGCTTCAACAAAGAATTAGTTTAGGGGTGTGCACACACAACAAAGTATTAGTTTAAGGGTGCACACTTATGCAACCGGCGTATTGTACATCTTTTATTTTTTTATATTTTTTCCCCTAACAGATTTGTTTGTTTTTCAACTGAATTGTACAGGTTATATGTCACATTAAAGGTGGAAAAAGTTTTGAAACAATTTATTGTGGTCTCATTTTTTTATATCACAAAAACCTGGCATTTTAACAGGGGTGTGTACATTTTTTATATCCACTGTACATTGTATCTCTATTGATCATCTCCATAATTATTTCCACGGCTTTACATATAAGACTAGTGATACTTGTGGTCTGTAGTTTCTAGGGTCTGCAGATGGCCCACTTTTATGCAGAGAGATGACTGCTGCCTTTCTCCATTCATGAGGCACAAAATCTGTTTGGAGGCTGCAGTTAAATAGGAATTCCAGAGGCCCTGATAGGTTAGTTTCATGCTAATTGGAAGGCTTCTTGGGATACTGTCTGGGCCCACTGATGCAGTGTTCCTGGTCTTAGAGACAGCATTAAGGACCTGTTCCCTAGTGATAGTACAGGGAGTTATATTTGGTGGTATTTCCTGAGGGAAGGTTGTGGGGGAGAGTGGGGTAAAGTTGGAGCTGAATTTATCAGCCAGGAGGGTTGCAATGTCTTCTGGCTCATTATAGGTGGCTCCATTTACAATAAGCTCTGCACACAATTGTGTATTGTCTTTGAAGTTGCTGACATAGCTAAAGAATGCTTTGTGGTTGTCCTTGGCCTGGGAGGCCAAACTTACCTCAAATTTGGCTTTGGAAGACTATCTTCTGAGTTGTTTGGTTTGATGAGAGTGCTTTTATCCTGCTAGGTGCTGCATCTCCTAATTTTTGCCATGATTTTCTTCTTCCTGTTATACAGCCTATTGATTTTGTGATTCCACCAGGGTGGCTTGTTTTTCCAGTTAGTTCTGTACATCTTCCTGGTGGGTACAGCTGCCTCTATGAAGCTATTAGCATGCTTGTACAAGGTTTATGTGAACAGTTCTGCATAGGCAGCAGTGTTCTCAGGGTTTATGGTGGCTTGAAATTTTGCCAGGTTCAAACTTAGGAGGAGGTTAGCCTTAGAATAGTTCATGAATATTCCAGTTTTAGCTGGGGGTCTAGGTTTTATTTTTATTTCAAAGGAGATCATTTTGTGGTCTCACCTCACTAGGGAAGGGATTACAGTAGTGGGTGTGCATATTAGTGAGGACCAGATCCAGTATGGTTGTACCCCTGGTTGGTGTACTATCTGGTCCAGGGAGTTTGTAGTTACAAAATCCAGGAATCTCTGTCCATGTACATTTGGTGTTGTATAGGATTTCCAGTTAACAGTGGGGTAGTCACCCATGAGTATGGTACTGGGTTGGATGGTTAGTGTTTCTAATAAGTTTGAATACATGAATAAAAGAAAAACCCACTCAACTGCTAAATGTTGCTCTACGGCAAGTAAACAAACAGGAGACAAAAATCCAAGAGCAAACCACCACGGATATAAAACCACACTATAAAAATACTTTATTACAAGTTAAAATGAAGGGAGCTTTCTCTGTTATTAGCACTTTTGGCTATTCAGCCTTCCTCAGATCAGATGAAAACTATCTCCATTCACAAATTAAAAACAGTTGTTTCACCAATCAACACTGAGAGCCAGGAAACTCCCATTTCCAAAAAAAGGTAGATTCCATTCTTCCCTGGAGTGAACCCATCACGATAGAAATAAGGTTTTAAAACCTTATGAATGTAAACAAAATGAAACTTTATTAAGCCATTTTACTCATAAAGATAGGTCAGTTTTGGTTAGTGCTATAACCTTACCGAACACTCAATCTCCTGCTTTTGAGCAGCGGTTTTAACGAAACAATATTATTGATACGAAGGGGTCTATCCATTCTCATATTAATAATCCATTCCGTTTTTATTTGCTCCGTTAAATTATGAATATCACCTCCACGATTTCCAAGTCGTATAAGGTGGTCTATTACCATAAATTTAAAAGAATTTACGTTACATTCAAAATGTTGATAAGGAGAATGCTCTGGCAAATCATGTTTTGCAGAACAATGCACATTCTTTTAAAACCGCTGCTCAAAAGCAGTTTTAAAACCTTATTTCTATCGTGATGGTTCACTCCAGGGAAGAACGGAATCTACCCTTTTTTTGGAAATGGGAGTTTCCTGGCCCTCACTGTTGATTGGTGAAACAACTGTTTTTAATTTGTGAATGGAGTTAGTTTTCATCTGATCTGAAGAAGGCTGAATAGCCGAAAGCGCTCCCTTCATTTTAACTTGTAATAAAGTATTTTTATAGCATGGTATTATATCCGCGGTGGTTTGCTCTTGGATTTTTGTCTCAAGTTTAAATACATGGTATGGGTTTCCTGGATCATAGACTGGGAACTATAGCTTGCAAGGAAGTGGTACTGGATTTTGCCTATGTTGATTTAAACATGGAGCCACTCAAGTGCATTGTCCTGTTTGACCAGCCTTGAAGCATATTTATCTTTGATGTAAATAGACACACTTCCACCTTTAGTCCCTGCCTGTGAAGTAACTGGCCTAAATGTGTGGAAGGCATTATAACCTGGCACTGTTGGTGTGCTCTCCACGGCTTTAAATCACTTCTCAGTTACTGCACAGACGTTAGCATTCTCTAGGGTAAAGAGTGCTTCTAGGGAGTAGAGTGTTTTGTTCAGACTCCTAGCATTGAGCAGTAATAACTTTAGATTTTCTTGGTTTTGATTTGCTATGTCAGAAGTACTTTCAGTTTGGCACTGCCTAAAAAAGGCACCATGGGGGAAGACGATGTTTTAGCTAATATTCAAAAGCCTAGAGGGGAGAGGTGCAAACCATTCCTGGCAAAGCAACATGGTCTGTTGACCTTCTCCTTCCATGCTGACAAACATTGCACCCCCTTAGAATGACACCAGGAACCCGAGTCAATTATTAAAATCAATCTTTTGTTCATATTGTGGCATCATCCTTGGAGAAGGTAAAATGCTGCTCAATGCTAGGCTCATACCAGCCTGAGACACATATTCTGAGAGCTCCATGATGTCTCTCTTCATATAGTCTAGGGAGGTATGTCTCAGGTCATTTACTCCCACATGGACTATGACTGAGTCATATTAGTAAGCGTGGTTCAGTGACGCGAGTGAGTGCGTAATGTGGCATATCTTAGCCCCTGATAAGCAACTGACCGTGACTTTCTCCTTACTCAAACTGATGAGAGGGACATCAGTGTGCCTCATGATGGAGTCTCCAATGGCTAGAGTGTTGGACTGTGTGGTGGCTTGCTTTATGGGCTTAGAGATAGAGGCTCCATGAGAAGTAGCTCTATGTGTTGATGTGGGTGCTGTTTTGTAAGAGTGCATTCGGAGATGCTGAGGGTGTTTGTTATGTGTACTTCATCCAGGAGGTCTCTGTGGTTTAGAAAGGTTACAATTAAGTGCCTCAGCATATGTGGGTCGATATGTCTGCTTTGAACTGTGTGTGATGGGTGCAGTGTGTGTACTACTGACAAGCTTACGGGCATTAGGAGTACTTTTATGTGAGAGCTTTGCCTCCAGTGACATTGTGTAAATACATCTCTCACCTACCATACCAGTTTGTTTGAGAATTAACTGGTCGTCAGTAAACATGAGGCAACTTCTGCATTGCCTCAGGATGCCCACATCCACCAAGCCAGTAACAGAAACAGTACGAAAGTTCATATCCATGGCAATAGAACCTTTTTTTATTTATTAGACGGTTGGAGTGAGAGTATCAATCACTGTCAGGAGTATCTGGTTTGCAACTATGAGGACAGTGCTCGTCACTGCAAACTAGTTGTCCTGTGTGCAACTAGGTACTGGAGAAATTTCAATTGTACTTTCATAGGAAAAATGTCACTCAAGGTGTCTGAGTCTATACAGAGCACTGCCAAACACTTGAAGGGGAAACTAATACGTAGACCCTGAAAATTTAAGGATGAAGTATTTAGGCAGACAATCTGAAGTTAGAAACAAATCAAGCAGTACTTACTAAAAACAAAGAATTAGCTTGTTAAGAATGATGAAAAGAGGGTAATTGCAGGAATGGCTACTACTAATGTTGGTCTCAATACAGCTTCGCTCTGTTGGGACACAATGCTCTTTTGCTTTTTCTCTCACCAGAAGCAAAATGTTAGCACCGATCCAAAGATGAGAAGCAGGCCAGAGCCTGTTTAGTGATCCACAGTCTTGTCCCAGATGATGCAAGGGTCTATAGGCTTGTAGTCTTTTCCTGGTAGAAGCCTTGAATAGCGACCAGAATCAATGAGGAACGTTAAGCACAGACATGCCAGACATGGAGAGCTACATATTCTCCAGTGTATGTGCCATGTCATGCAGCTGGAGACCGATTCCTCTGTCAAAGAATGTGAGAAGCTAAGCTTAAAGTGGATAAGCTTTCCCTTCCTTTGATTTCAAGGCAGGAAAATGAAAGTTTCATGATATACAAGCAGGTTTCTGATACTTAAAACAATACTGGGGTCCACACTGTAAGGAGAAATGCAACCTCACAGTTAAGTTAAACTGTGGGACAGGACAGACCTTTCATTTATTATATGTAATACTCTCTTTTGTTTCTGTATACTTGCAAAGCCTGTAATATTTTATGTAAATAATAACAAAAAAGCCATTCTAATGAAAAGCTATTAATTCCACATATTTTACATGACATTTCTTTTCAATATATGTTTCCATTTTGCAGCTTAGATACACATACTAATGTCTGACAAACTGGCCTTTTATGTAGTTGCTTTTTCTTATCATTATTTGAACCTATGCCTCATTTTCCAAGACTTTTAACTTAAATAAAAATACTAACACTTACATTTACCGCCCCCCCTCCCATAGGAAGAGTTGACCCAAACTGAAGGCTGCACACACAGGCATTATCAATACAAAAATTAGGGTTTACCACTCTGAAGTGCACACTATAGTCTATGTTCTTACTTACACAGATTCCTCTCTGAACTTGTCTTATCTCTATTCCCATTCCAAATGAGAAAAACAACTTGCATGTTTTCAGTAAATTTTAACTTTTAGCCATAAAAAATTATACTGGTCACTCAAATAAATAAAATTGTGCAATGCTATATTTAATGCATTACGATGATAAGGCTGCTGGGGAGGCAAATACTTTTACAACTATTCACTTCTTATAAACATATTTTCACTGAACTGCCTGCAGGTTTCCTTTTAGGAGTTAATTATACTATACCTTGTACATTTCACTAAGAGCAAACTGTCCAGACATTTCTAATTAAATGTTTGTGCCTACATAGTAAGTGTCTCCAACTAAAAGCATTTGCTAATGGAGAAAAAAAAATTAGCCAGTAGCTTTGTGAATTCAAGAAAAAATCCTTGTATACTTCACATAGAATGCACTGGTCAGACATCTTATGACTATTTGCTTGTACCAGTTTGCTTATTGTCTTAAGCTAAAAACATGTACTAATGGAAAGTAAACAGCTAATAATTTTATAAATGGAAGAAAGAACTGCCATATTCCTGCTTTTCATCATTTTCTCTTCTTTTTCAAATGCAGTTGCTTATGCAGTTCAGCTGTTTACAGCTTAACCAAAAGACATTAGTCTAGCCATTCACCTCTATAAAATACGAAAAAAGTACTATAGTTAAAGTCTGCATAAAATATTATCAATGCACTCTACAATGCCCCTGCAGCCTAAGAGCACAATATTATACGAACTTTATCTTGTTACAGTGCAAAGGCTGACTATGAAAAAAGATACTTTCTTACTTTAACATCAAAATCACACAGCAATCACTGACAACACTCTCCCCACCTCACATTTAAAATGCTTCTAACTGCATGCAGTACAGAACTGCATAATGTACAGCAGTGCTTTCCAATATAACATGAATTTTATACCATCAAGTATACTACTTGGCCTGGTGTTTTGTTCTATGTGAGAGGTGGACACAAATTATCTAGGCTGCACATTTCACTTTTGTTTCCACTGGTTAAACTGTCTCTTGAGTGACACTTAAAAGCTCGGTGGAATTCTGGGCCTCTGTCTTTGTCTGAAAAGATTTGAAGCCTGCATAAACTAAAGCACTGCTGGTGATTCCCTGCTTGGTGACACAACCTATATTTTTGTCTGTGCTCCATTTTGATTTCTGTTTTAAAAATCTGCTTGACCTGATGTTTTTGTTTTATGTGAGAGGTGGACAAAAATTATTTAGGCTGCTCATTTCACGGTGTTTTTTTTCCATTGGTTAAATCATTTCTTGAATAATACTTAAATACTCAGCAAAATTTGGGGCCCCTGTCTTTGAAACGATTTGAAGCCTGCATAACTATAACACTGCTGGTGATTCCCTCCTGTGTTTTCCACCCACCTTCTTGTTTGTTGATCTGCTTTTTAAACCTGGTGATTTTAAGCTGCCCACCCCTACTGTAAATTGATCTTAATAAGCTCCTCTCTTTCTACACTACTGTTGACATCCTGAATTATTTACTTGCCTCTCCGTCTGCTTATACTGAAAAAGTGCATTTTGCCTCCCACTGTTTGTTCTACTTGATCTGACTTCACTGTCTAGCTAGCTGCTGGATAGAGTAGTGTATTTTTACACTCTAGTAAACAATTGTTTTTACACAAAAGAGGTCAGTGGATTTTCCATCTAGTACACTGGGATGCAGCCGGTTCTGCTGAGGTTGGGGAAATGCATGACATTTTTGAATGTAGTTTTATTGGCTGGAGTTATTAATCAGCTTATCTTGTTTTTTAGTGCCTTTATAAATTCTGTACAACTGAGTGGCTCTTGGCTCATTTATTCAAAGCGAAGTACTTTTACTGAATAATCACACTTTCATAATTTGTTTAAAGAACACTGCTGTATCTATATCTTTAAGTTTGTTTGCAGTAGGATTTCACTCCGGACACTCCTTTACTATGCTTTTGCACTGGGAGGATTGGGATTGCTCATCTGGTGTCAGTAGGTGCTTACCTGGTCTATCTCAGCTGGGAAATGCACAAAAGGGCTCCAAGTATTTTTTTTTTTTTTGCACTTCTCTGCACTTGACTTGCACTGTTCAAATAACTATATAGCATAGACTAGATTCAGACCTGCTGAATCGTGTCTGTTATTGATACACTTGAGTACTAAACCAGTCATCTTATATTAAGAAGGGCTCCCCTGCACTCTTGTGGCAGAAGAGTGTGCATCCAGCCCTGTCTGAGCTGGGGATTGCTGGAGGAATATTCATTGTGTGCTTTCCGATTGGTAGATTAGCTTAAAAGTGTTTTAATTTTGCCTGTATTTAAGCTTCGTGTCTGTGCGTTACAGTGCACGGTACAACAGATTTTAGGGGTGCCCTGTATAGATGCAAACACCTTGAAACTCATTTTTTCCTAGTCATCTGTCAGTGGAATCCTCCCAAGCTTCCCTACTATACTACGGGTGCACTGAGCAGCATTGCCACACTTATAATCCATAGCCTTCAACAGAACAAGCAGTTTTGTTAGTCTTAAGAATGGTCAAACTATCCCCACTCCCTTCCCTAAAAGTACATACAGTAAAAACCTGCTGCAATGAATGGGCAGTTTCCCATCATTTCACCGGCCATGCTGACTGACATGGGCATTGTGAGGCAATGTAGTAATTGCCTCATGTATATTGACAATCACTTACTCCTAAAACAAATACCCTATGTGAGAGATGTAATTATGCTATGAAACTGGAATCAATTCTCTCATATAACAACAAACTGGACATCAAACAGGTTGTCAGCACACACACCACCTCTCACACAAAATGAGGTCATGACACATAAGCCCACATATGCGTAGGTACTCTATAGAAGCCTACCAAAAGATCAGAGACCTCCCAAATGTAAAACCACTTGCACACACTGCTATGCAAATATAAACCATTACACATAACATACACACCAGTCTCTCAGCAAATAAGCCTCTATGGCAAAACACCTCAAAACCTAATGTCTTGGTCATAGACGATGCCACAGTGAGACACACATGTCCCTCTCACCAGGCTGGACAAGGAGAAGGTCACTGTCAGCTGCCTGGATCCATCAAATCACACATGCACTCAAGTCACTAAACAAGTACCATTATATCTCTGTCATAGTCCATGTTGGGATGAATGACTTGAAATGTACTTCTCTGGACTATATAACATAAGTGTAGTGGTTAGAGCGTACGCCTTGTATATAGTCATTCACAGGTCGAGTCTCACCAAAGCCATTTCCATTTATCCCAATCTCTCTGAACTACACACTCCAGGGACCTAAACCTTGTCACCACAATAAGCAGAACATGCTGGAGGGAGAGAGTCCTGTCCCAGAGACTTACCATACTCTGGAACAAACTACTCATTCATGTCAAGCAAAGCCTCTCATTGGCCCTCTAAGAAATATCTTGATGACTGGATGGGAAACAGAAATTTCACTCCGGGGATCACTTCTGCGGCACTGCTTGACAGGGGCACAGGAAATAACTTTCTTGGGTGGCAAAGGCTAGGCTTATACAGGGCCCCAGGGCCGATAGCTTAGTACCTGCCTATGAAAACAGACATGACTGAATTCTCACATTGTGTGCCTCAGGTAGGTATGACCCTATCCTTAAGCAGCATTCTAACCTCTCCCAGGATGATGCCACAATATAAACAAAAAATGATCGACTTCAACAATTGGCTGAGCTTGTGGTGCCAGTCCAGGGGGATCCAGTATTGGTCAGCCTGGGAAGACATGGTCGACAAGCCACACTGCTTTGCCAGTGATGGTCTGCAACCGTCTCCTCTAGGCTTTCAGATACTGGCAAAGTGCTTGCCTTCCCTGTAGTGCCTTTTTCAGGCAATGTCAAAACAACATTTCCAACGTAACAAAATCCACTTGAGACAAACTTGAGGTTCTGCTACTTAATGCCAGGAGTCTAAACATGAAACTGCATTCCTTGGAAGCACTCTTCACCTTGGAAGATGCTGACATCTGTGCAGTCACTGAGACATGGTTCAAGGCTGCAGAGAACCACCAAGCATGCAAGGCTATAATGCCTTCCACACGTTCAGACCTCAAAATGAGCATGAAAGAAACAAAGGTGGCGGTGTATCCATCTACATTAAAGCCAAGTACACCTTGAGACTGGTTAAACAGTACGACTCTCATTAACTATAGATAAAATACCCTACCATACCTTTGCTAGCTACGGGTCCCCACCATGAACCAAGAAAAGCACACCACCTACCTGTACTTACTGGAGTCACTCCCCATGCAGCCTAATACATTAGTCATAGGAGATTTCAAGTATCCTTCCATTGACTGGGTGACATACATGAACACGAACATGCTTGCCCAGAGGTTCCTGGATTTTGTTAATACAAATACTCTGGAACAGAGTCTTCACCCCCACAATGGGCTCAAACATCCTAGACACAGTACTCACCAACATGGCGGGTGAGTCACTGCACTCCCCTCTGTGTGATGCCCTTCCCTGGTAAGGTCGGACCATAAATCAGTCTCATTCGAAGTAACTATTGAACCTGTCATCACCGCAAAAGCAAAAACACTAAAAAAACTTTTCCAAAGCAAACTACAGCCTACTAAGCAATGGTATAAAACGTTTTGTACCCCCTACAATCACAGACAAAGATGACCCCTATGCAGAGGTGTACGCAAATGCCCTGTATAAACACTTAAGCAACTGTATAAATTCAGCTGTGCCTGACCAGATTAAAAACAGGCCCTCCCGAAAAAAAAAAAAAAAACAAGCCATACTGGTGACCTCAAATGTAAACAGGTTATATAACAAAAGGAAGAAAGTGATGGAAGTCCTAGAACAAGAGGGAACCGACTCAGCAGAGGAAGAACTCCCTCCACAGCTTGAAGAAGCAAATCAGAAATTTTGTAGTCTTCTAACGCTAATTACGAAGGTAAAATGGCATCTCTAGCAAAGAATAATCACAAGGCATTCTTTAACTACATCCAAAATCTAAAAGGGAATGCCCAGCTATGTGCCAAACTGGTGGTAGATGGTACCACTCATACAATACCAGGGAAAATTGTCAATCTGCTGACAGATTTGGCACAATCGTCACCCCTCTTGTCCCCACCAGCCATTCCTCAAAGCATACCTGACCCCAGTCCTCTGCCTAGTATCCCTAGTGATCAGGTCACATCTGCGCTCTCCAAAGCCACAAACCTGGCCTCAATGGGACCAGATAATATCCCAGGTTGCTTACTTAATCTAAAACAGAACCTAGTGGACCCACTTTGCTTTCTCTTTAACCACAGCCTGACAACTGGCTTTGTTCCAGAAGAGTGGAGAACAGCAACAGTAATCCCCTTGCACAAAGGTGGGCCATCAACCAACCCTGGGAACAATAGACTTGTAAATCTAACCAGCCTCATCTGCAAGACCATGGAAAAAATCATCATGGACCTTACAAACAAGGACACAGGCGACATTCAAACTGTACACCTAACCCAGTTTGGCTTTGTTAATGATACATCATGCTTATTAAACCTATTAGACTTCTTTAGGAAAGTCACCAAAGCCCTGGATGAAGGTAAGACAGTGCATGCTGCCTATCTTGACCTAGACAGGGCTTTTGACACAATCCCCCAATCAGATGTCATTGAAAAAATCTCCCAGCTGAGGGACAACCCTTATGTCACCAGATGGGTAGCCAACTGGCTCACCGACAGAACGCATACTGTCAAACTTGCACCTCTAACAGCAGACCCGTCACCAATGGCAAACCACAAGGATCTGTGCTGGGCCCTTTACTGTTTGGAATCTATTTCTTGGAAGTCCAAGCTTAAGTAGATGGCCTTTGGCCTACTGAAGTTCACTGATGATTGCAAATTGGGTGCAATCATCAAGCCCCCAACAATGTTAACATATTACAAGAGGGGCTAACACAGACAAATGACTGGTGCCAAAGCCACGGTCTAAGCTAAACACAAAAAACTGTATTATTATACCCTTTGGCAAAGCAGAATTCCCTGCTAATTACAATACTGACAGCACCCCCCTAAGTTCAAACTCAGTGGTGCAAGATCTGGGAATACAGGTGCATAGCAATCTGAACTTCAACTGCTAAGTTTTCGCAGTGGTAAGGAAAGCCTGCGAAGTTGCTCATCTCATAAGTAAGGGTATCGCATCCAGGTTTAAGGATGTTATTACTCCACTGTACTTGACCCTCATCAGACCATTAAGAGAGTACAATGTTCTCTTCTGCATGTACCTCACCAGACACCTGCAGCACCAAGAGAGACCGCAGAAGTTTTTCCTCCAAGAAAATACAGGGCCTCCTAACCATGACTTGCATGGACAGACAAAGCCCTGTCACTGTACTCTGTATTGTATAGGTTGCTGAGAGGCAACTTGTGTATGGCCTAGAAGACAGTCTCTGACCCTGCCCCGATGGATATAGTGCACATTCAAAAGTCAAATGGCACAAGAGTCACTCGCTGTAACGGAACCTAGCCTGTGACATTAACAGAACATGCTGAAGAGACATATATCACCGCTACTCTGGAATAAAGTTCCAATTCACGTGAAACAAAGCTCCTCACTGACCAATTCAAGTGCAACCCGGACAAATGGATGGGAGACCACAAATTTACCCTGGGGGTGGCACCCATGTCCCTCATAGACAGAGGTAGCCACTGATTATTATAGATTCGCTCTGTGAATTATGTCCCTCTAACTAAGGACAAGTGAGGCAACTGAGGAGTAACATGGCAGGCATGTAAGGGCTCACGGGCCAGTAGCCTAGTAAACTCCTATGAACCTATTCAAATACTTTTTTTTAAAGAAGAAACTTCTTTATAAAATTATCCTTTATTATACAGGCAATCATACCCAGACACTGGGGATGCACAAGCCAGTGCATTTCTTTGTGCCGGTCCCAAGCCTGGATAAATGGGGAGGGTTGCGTCAGGAAGGGCATCCGGCATACAATTTTGCCAAATCATACATGCAGACAAAAGTACACATATACATACCGGATCGGTCGAAGCCCGGGTTAACAACAACCGCCACCAGTACTGTTGGCCAACACGGTGCTGGTGGAAATTGGGCTACTGTTGGCCGAAGGAGAAGAGGCTGAAGGCATGGCCGAAGGCAGGTAAAGGCTAGGACTGTGATAGTGAGTGTCGGAACTTTGAATGTTGGCAGTATGACTGGTATAGGGAGAGAGCTAGCTGATATGATGGACCGAAGGAAGGTTGGTATATTGTGTGTGCAAGAGACCAGATGGAAGGGGAGCAAGGCTAGGTGTATCAGAGGCAGGTTCAAATTGTTTTATCATGGTCTGGATGGGAGGAGAAATGGCGTAGGAAAAGAGTGTCGGGTAGAGTGATGTTTATGAAGCTGGAAATTGATGGTGTAATGATGAATGTTGTTAGTGCATATGCTCCACAAGTTGGGTGTGCAATGGATGAGAAAGAAAAATTTTGGAGTGAGTTGGATGAAGTGGTGATGACTGTACCCAAGGGTGAGAGACTGGTGATTGGGGTAGATTTCAATGGGCATGTTGGTGAAAGGAACAGAGGGGATGAGGAAGTGATGGGTAGGTATGGTGTTATGCAAAGGAATGCAGAAGTTCAGATGGTAGTGGATTTTGCGAAAAGGATGGACATGGCTGTGATGAATACGTATTTTAACAAGAGGGAGGAGCATAGGGTGACGTACAAGAGTGGAGGAAGATGCACACAGGTGGATTATATCTTATGTAGAAGGGGCAGTCTGAAGGAGATTGGAGACTGTAAAGTGGTGGCAGGGGAAAGTGTAGTTAGGCAGCATAGGATGGTGGTTTGTAGGATGACATTGGTGATCAAGAAGAGGAGGATGAGTGTGAGGGCAGCACCAAGGATCAAATGGTGGAAATTGAAAAATGGTTAATTGTGAAGTGATGTTCAGGGAAGAGTTAAGACAGGCACTGGCTGGCAGTGAAGAGTTACCGAATAGCTGGGTAACTACAGCAGAGCTAGTAAGAGAGATGGCTACAAAGGTGCTTGGTGTGACATCTGGAAAGAGGAAGGAGGACAAGGAGACCTGGTGGTAGAATGAAGAAGTACAGGAGAGTATACACAGAAAGAGGCTGGCAAAGAAGAAGTGGGATTGTCAGAGAGATGAAGAAAGTAGACAAGAGTATAAGGAGATGATGTGCATGGCAAAGAGAGAGGTGGCGAAGGCTAAGGATAAGGCGTATGATGAGTTGTATAAAAGGTTGGACACTAAGTAGGGAGAAAAGGACCTGTACCGATTGGCTAGACAGAGGGGCTGAGCTAGTAAAGATGCGCAGCAGGTAAGGGTGATAAAGGATAATGAGGGAAACTTGCTCACAAGCGAGGAGAGTGTGTTGAGCAGATGGAAAGAGTACTTTGAGGGGCTGATGAATAAAGAGAATGACAGGGAGAGAAGGTTGGATGATGTGCGGATAGTGAATCATGAAGTGCAGTGGATTAGCAAGGAGGAAGTAAGGATAGCTATGAAGAGGATGAAGAAAGGAAAGGCTGTTGGTCCAAATGACATACCTGTGGAAGCATGGAGGTGGTTTAGGTGAAATGGCATTGGAGTTTGTAACTGGATTGTTTAATGAAATCTTGGAAAGTGAAAGGATGCCTGAGGAATGGAGAAAAAGTGTTTTGGTACTGATTTTTAAGAATAAGGGTGATGTGCAGAGCTGTAGTAACTACAGAGGGATTAAACTGATCAGTCACAGCATGAAGTTATGGGAAAGTGTACTGGAAGCTAGATTAAGAAGGGAGGTGATGATTAGTGATCAGCAGTATGGTTGCTTGCCAGGAAAGAGAACTACAGATGTGAAGTTTGCTTTGAGAGTGTTGATGGAGAAGTACAGAGAATGTCAGAAGAAGTTGCATTGTGTCTTTGTGGATTTAGAGAAAGCATATGACAGGGTGCCTAGAGAGGAGTTGTGGTATTGTATGAGGAAGTCGGGAGTGTCACAGAAGTATGTAAGAGTGGTACAGGATATGTACGAGGGTAGTGTGACAGCAGTGAGGTCTGCGGTGGGAGTGACGGATGCGTTTAAGGTGGAGGTGGGATTAAATCAAGGTTCAGCTCTGAGCCCTTTCTTATTCGTAACGGTGATGGACAGGTTGACAGACGAGATCAGACAGGAGTCCCCGTGGACTATGATGTTTGCAGATGACATTGTGATCTGTAGTGAGAGTAGGGAACAGGTGGAGGAGACCCTGGAGAGGTGGAGATATGCTCTAGAGAGAAGAGGAATGAAGGTCAGCAGGACTAAGACAGAATATATGTGTGTGAATGAGAGGGAGGATACAGGAATGGTGAGGATGCAGGGAGTAGAGGTGGCGAAGGTGGATGAGTTTAAATACTTGGGATCAACAGTTCAGAGTAATGGTGAGTGTGGAAGAGAGGTGAAGAAGAGAGTACAGGCAGGATGGAGTGGGTGGAGAAGAGTGTCAGGAGTGATTTGTGACAGATGAGTACCAGTAAGAGTGAAAGGGAAGGTCTACAAGTGGGTAGTGAGACCAGCTATGTTATGTGGGTTGGAGACAGTGGCATTGACAAAAAGGCAGGAGTCTGAGCTTGACATGGCAGAGTTGAAGATTTTAAGATTTGCACTGGGTGTGACGAGGATGGACAGGATTATGAATAAGTATATTAGAGGGTCAGCCCAGTTTGGAGGGTTTGGAGACAAAGCCAGAGAGGCAAGATTACATTGGTGTGGACATGTGCTGAGGAGGGATGCAGAGTACATTGGGAAAAAGATGCTAAGGATGAAGCTGCCAGGTAACGGGAAAAGAGGAAGGCCTAAGATAAGGTTTACGGGTGTGGTGAGAGAGGACATGCAGGTGGTTGGGGTGACAGAGCAAGATGCAGAGGACAGGAAGAAATAGAAACAGTTGATCTGCTGTGGCAACCCCTGACGGGAGCAGCCGAAAGAAGAAGATATAGGCAAGCATACATTTATATAAATGAACAAATCGTACTGACATATTTTCACTTGCAAATGTTATACATCACTTATAACTGATCCTTTTCAGTCAAACATTACAAAGCTCATTCAATTCCAGTGTTCCCTTAAATCTCATTCTTCCTCCACGACATTATTCTGCATGTATTCCTCCCAAAAGTTCCATTTTTTTTCTAGGTATTTTTTTCCTTCCTTTTCCTAAAGACCCAACTTCCAGTTGTTTTATCTCTGCTACTATATTCACTAATTCTAGTACAGTTGGTTTAGACTTTGATTTCCATTTTCTAGTAACTGCTTTTTTGGCAGTCATCAGAATTAAACTCGGCAAGGCCTTACTATGGTCTAGACAACTCCAATTCTGGATCATAGTGCAAAAAATCATGTTCTAAGTTACAGCAGTTTGTTCACCCAGCATTTCTGTTAATGTAGTCTGCAGGGAATTTTTAAAGTCTGCCATTACACTCCCAAAAATATGTTCACATTTACCTCCTTCTTTCCCATCATACCTCCAACATTTGCAATCTACCTGGGGAAAAATTCACTGGAGTCTGCATGGGGTATAAAAATATCTATGCAAACACTTTCAAGCAAAGATCCTAAATTTTCTAGATGTTGATGCACATTTGGGAGCCATAAATATACCCCCATTATTTCTTTGTGAATTGCTTATCCAGTCGCTCTTTCAATCCCTTCTAACCTCCCTTGATTGGATTGATTCCTACAGTTACCATGCATTTTATATGCCCTACTAATTATCCCTTTTTAAACAGCAACTTCTGTTCTAGATTCTACTAAAACCTCTACCACTGCTAGTCTTTCAATCAGGATCCCCCTATTTCTTTCTCTTTGCTTATACTCATCAGTCATTGATAGGGAAGGCAATCTGCAGCCTGCAATCTAAATTAATTATTGGCCTCTTCCCATTCTACTACCTTTCGCCCGCTAATTATTTGCTCGTAATACCTTGGTTCCTTTGCCAGATTTCTCCAGTATTCTGTTTTTATTGCCCCCTTATCAGATTGTCTCCATAGAAAAATGAGAAGCAGATACCCAGCTGAATCCCATTACACACACTGCATTGTGAATTTTTACACAAAAATATTAATCAGAACAAACATTTTTGCTTCAGTTCCTTCAGTCTCCTTCTAAACATTAATGACAAAGTGAGGTTTATGCTTGGAGTCTTCCCACCAGTTTAACACAGTCAACTAACTTTCTATCTTTTTTATCCATTTCTTGCAGAACTACAGTTAACATGTCTAACCTACATCTAATGGTATTTATGTCTTAAAATTTCTTCCATTTATTCACTAATTTCAGTTTGTTGCAGAGTAATCTTGACCTCCTAACATGAGTCTCTCATTTAAATCCAAGGTAGATCTTAATCTTTTAGTCATCTGATGGGGTTTTTCTTCCTGTCTCTCAGGCATCTTACTTTGGAACAAAAGTCTCTTTAGGAACTTTGTTGTTCTCAGACAAAAGAGAAGCAAAGTCCCTTTCAACTTGGCTGGCTCATTCTTTGTTGGTTAAACTTTATTTCTTCCTTAGCCTGTCCTGCATTCATAAATATCAATTATCCTCCAGAAAAAAATATTCTGAAGACAATAAGATATAGCAACATGAATCTCACTCCTACCTCCTGTCCTTCAGTGATTGCTGGGATAAACTTGTGTCTCTTCAGCCAGTACAGTGAACAATCATTTCCACAAACACTAGTGTCTCTGTTTTAACAATTTCCCCTTCCGGCACGGTTTTATCAGGAGCAGATTTTTCTGTAGGAATTGATGCATCTTTACTAATACAAGTCATGGCTGCTTCCTCAAGGCCAGATTTGGAACATACCCATGATGTGCCTTCTCAATTAATAAATCATGCTGTGTAACACCAATCCAGTTACTTATATGGACTTTCATAAAATTAATGCAGTTTTTTTTCCAATTTCCCTGGGGCAGCAGAACATATCTGATTTTCTGTGTTTGCTATCTTATAACTATTATTTTTTTGAAACCATTATTCTGGAAAAGGCTCTTGGTCAGCCAGCCTTTCTTTTATTTCAACCTCTGATTTCTAGAGTTTTATCAGCTCATCTGAACAGCTACTTACACAGTTTCTTATGCTTGCCCAGCCTTTTATCATTTGACTTTAAGTGAGGTGCTAGAGAATTATCTAAACACCTCTGAATGCATTTGATTTATTTTTCCTTTAAATTACCAAAAACTACCTCCAGTACTGAAGCTAAAACTTGACCTATTTTTTGCTGAACCAGAACTTTTTCTTCTCCTTTTATGGATGATTATATTTTACAAATGTCTTCTTTGCTGGCATCTAGGCAATATAATTAGTAGCCAGTAAATTAAGTTTACCCAAAACAAAAACTTTTACTGATGTTAACAATTCTGCAGGCTTTCCTCACTGGGGGAAGTTTAACTAACCCATTGCTCAGTGTGCAGCCATCTTAGAGGTCCCACAGTCAAGTAAGTTTTACCATTCAATGTATTACGTTTCTATAATGCTTTTTCTTAAAGAACATATGCCTTTAATACACTGTCTGCCAATTATGACTTAAAATCTCTTTCAGATTACTGTATGAACCTGTATCCATATGCAAAAACAAAGTCATGCTATACAAAGCTTTAATGCCTACATTGTACTACGTAAAAGAACCCCTTAATGCCTGATATCTAATCACATGCCAAACATTCTTTTCTACATATGTGTACATTGCAATGCCTCAAATACAACTGCAGATAAAAATACTTTTACATTTGGCCTGACTACCTGATTAACAAATGCATATATAGAGGGAAGCACTTCCTATTCCTGCTTTCCCTGTTTCTTTAGCATGGACATATTAATTATTGCATAAAACCAACCTATGTGAAGTCAGCTGTTTTAAATGAAGCTGCCATCTCTTTTCTATAGATGCTCCTCAAGATAATGTAAACTTAATCATTTGGTAGCCTAAAAGCAATAAGACCATGTTTCTCTCTAAATGTCATCAGTCCCTTCCAATCACTTGACTGTTCATGATGGCAGGTGGATGAGTGTTAAAAGGACCCTCCCTAGAATGACTTTCTTTTCCTGGAAAGCTTCCTGGCAAAAAGGATGGCTATCATCAGCTACAGTTCTGGCAATCGGTCACATTAAAGGCACAGAAATGTATTTTCCAAAAGCATTACATGCACTGTTAACTAGTAAAATTTATTTATTTATTTTATTTACTAACCACCTTAATTTATCTTGAAAGATTTAAAAGTAAAGAAGACACTCATGTATGCTGATGAAGGCATCTGTCAGCGTACTGGGACAAGCTTAAGTTGTGAAGCTGATGCTGACATACAAGGCTAGTAGTTCAAAATAAAGTGCATATCTGCAGAAAAAAAATTTTTTTTCAAAAATATCTGCAGAAAGTCTTTTAGATCAAGTTCAGTGGTTATCAATGCATATTTAAAATTAAACATGCCTTGCAAAATGCCAGTCAATATTCCATTTTGCACCACAGGAAAAGTTAAAAGCAGCTAACATTATTCTGTTTGTCTATTTAGCAATCGAATTTACATGTGCTGTCAACTAAGACTGTAATCAAATGCTGCCCAAATCTAATATTGGAGCTGGAAAAAGCTGTGCTGTAACACATAGGTTCATGGATAATTACTAGGCTAATAACCCCAGAGGGCCTTTTTAAGCTTAGCCATACTTCCCCAAGGTGAGAATAGAGCCCTTTACTCTGTGTATACAAGGTAAACACCTTAACCATTATGCCAAGCCACAAACGTTGCCATGACCTGTTAACTAAATATTCATGGTAAGGGAATGTACAATGACAACATCCAACATCTTCCTTCCTAGCAGACTCTTATGAGAAAAAAGAAAACTGCTACAATTCAGCATATCCATAACAATAAGTTCTACTTGATCTGACTTCACAGTAGAAAAATCTACAAATAAAAATTAAGGTGTAGTCATGTAGTCATAATTAATGAAAAGATGTTCTTACCTTAGGCTCCACTAGTGCCATTCTTATTTTCTGATGTTGAATGTTGGAAGCATCTAGAGAAATTTTTACTGTCACCTTCATAAAAACACGAAATACTACACCTTCCACAGTAAGTGTTGGAATCTATAAAGAAAATATAAAGCAGGCAATAATGGTTGCTGCTGTAATAAACATGTATGATGATACCTTAAAAAACAGAATACATTTTCTGTTGAACACTAATTGCCTTACTTTTTTCTTGTCTGTTACTACACTGTCTGGATGTTCAAAGTGCTTAATAAATAACATAAAAAAGCATGACAATATATACAAATTATTAGCAGATGTCTCCTCAGAAAAACTACTTTCCTGCTGACATAGTGGTTAATAAACTACCCACCGTAGGATCAGCTGTGGCCCTTCAGCACATAACACACGGGTCTGAAATCACATTCTTGACATGGCCCACCATCTGGGCAATTTATTCACAGGAAGCCCACTTCCAAGTACAGATTCTAAACTTGCAGGAAAGAGTGGCT
The DNA here is from genome assembly GCF_019279795.1 of Protopterus annectens. Lineage (NCBI taxonomy): Eukaryota > Metazoa > Chordata > Ceratodontiformes > Protopteridae > Protopterus > Protopterus annectens. The sequence goes on along the minus strand of NC_056735.1, from coordinate 1,974,703,193 downwards.
TACCTCAGGGCAAAGAGGTATCATTATCCACAGGGAAGGACTGATCTACCTATTCAAAACTCTACTCCACCAATGTGCCAGATGTTTGCCAACCCCCTTTTGTACCCATATCAACTGTTAAAATAGCCAACTAATTCACTTGTTTGGAATGTCAATCTGGGCATCTTAATTCTTGCATAAAACCAACTCACTGTGATGTCAGCTGTTTCAAATGAAGCTGCCACCTCTTTTTATAAATGCCCCTCAAGAGGCTGTACAGAAAATCATTTACTAGTCTTAAAGCAATAAGTTCATGTTATAAAAATAGCTTCTTGTAGCTGGTCCCAATACCTAATATGCATGTTTGACACCCATCTCAGCAGATGGGCTACTTAATTATTGCTTATTTGCTCCCTTTAGAACTATAGCTGCAGTGCAGAAAGATAAAGCCCTTTACTGAGCCAGATGACCCAAAATTAAACAGCAGCTCAAAAGACTGGCAGGTGGGTGTGGAAGTGAGTGGCTTATACCAGCTCACCTATCCTGGGGGTAAAGGTGTTAGCGGTCCTGATCTGCCAACCTGTCCCAAACAAGTAGAGACTTGCACGCAACTATTATCCATTATGATGGGGGATGTGGGTTTAAGCAATCCCATGTGTGAGCATGTACATGTCATGGGATGGGCACAGAATTCCCCACATAATGACTTAGGCACACAGGTCAGAGTTAAAGGCAAAACAAGAACAAACCCTCACTGCCATCTGTATGACACTTGTGGCACAGACTGTTCACACTCTGCTGATGGAAAATGAATGGGCAGTAATGATCAGTAGCCATGGCAGACAAAAAGGATACAGTAAAAACAGGAATGCATGTAAGTGCTATTAGATCCCAGCACATTCACTGCCTAAATGAAAGTGTTCATTACAGCATCAAACAAAGTACAGTTGTGTACACTTACCATAAATGTAGATGTCCGAGTGTATTCATTGTTGCAGTCATTACATTTGGGTTATCTGCTTGTAGGTAGCCCTCAGCTGGCCTGATTATCCAAGTCTTGGGTCCTGCGTCGGTTGCTGTCCCTTCTTCTATGACGTCAGGTAGTCAGGGGTATAAAGCATGCAGCCGATGCCATTACATCAGTTTTTTCTTGCCCCAGATGTCAGGTGCCCCCATAATGGGAAGCAATTATATTCAAGGTTATACCTCCAACTATAAACAAATACACCAGAAAGCGTAAAAACAATATACAAGAAGAGAGGTATAGCAAATAGAAGTCAGGGGGCTGGAGGGAGGGTAACCAGGACTGCAACATGAATACACTCGAACATCTACATTTATGTACGTGTACACAACTGTACTATGTTCTTCGTGTTTCACTGTTGCTGTCATTACATTTGGGTAGATTCCCAAAGCTAAGGAAGGGAGGAGGCAATTAGAGGGCATTAGGACCAGCTATTAGGCCCTGCAAGACTGCAGTGGCAAAACCAGTTCTGGATTTAGAGAAAATAGGCAAGGGGTAACGCTTGGTGAAGGTGTGAACAGAACTCCAGGTAGTAGCTTCTAGGATGTCCCTGGTAGGAACACCTCAAAGAAAGCCTGTTGAAGTAGATGCAGCCCTGGTGGAATGTGATCTTATCCCCCATTGGGTAGATTTTCCATGGTGCTTATAGCAGAAATGAATGCAATGGCCTATCCATTTAGAAATGGTTTGCTTTGAAATGGCCTTCCCCTCTACCCATGCAGTAAAGGCAACTAGCAGCTGCTCAGTTTTCCAGAGAGGCTTAGTCCTGTCCGAATAAAATGTAAGTTGTCTGTGCATGTCCAAAGAGTGCAGTATTCATTTTCCTTTGTTCTGTGGATTAGAAAAGAAGGTTGGCAAATGGATGGACTGATTAAGTGCCACACTGGATACCACCTTGGGCATAAAGGAAGGATTGGTCCTGAGGGACACCCTGTCTGCATGGAAGAGTATGAAGGGCTCCACTGCCATGAGGGCCTGTAATTCAGACACTCTTCTTGCTGAAGTAATGGCTAGAAGGAAGGTAGTTTTCCAAGAAAGGAATTTCAACTCTGCAGTTGCAGCTGGCTCAAAGGGAGGTAGAGTGAATTTTTCCAATACAAAGTTAATGTTCCAGGCTGGAGTAGGGGCTCTCCTGGGTGGTCTTAATTTTTTGGCCCCTCTGAGGAACTGCTTCAGCAGGGGGTGACAGAAGAGGGGTGACTCCGTATTATAATGTACTGAAATGGCAGAGGCATGAATTTTAATAGAGAAGGAAAGGCCCTTGTGAAGCATCTCTGTTAAGTATTTAAGAATATGCGGTAAGTTGGGCACTGCTGTGCCCATCCCCTGAGTTTGGCTCCACGAACAGAACCTTTTCCACTTTTCAGCATAGGATTTTCTAGTACTAGGTCTCCTTGCCTCCAAAATGACATCCAGCACTTGCTTACTGAGGGATGGTAATGGACAGCTCAGGTAATTAGCCAGGCTGCAAGGTTCGGGGTTTGAGGCTGGGGGTTCAGAATCTGGCCCTCCTGCTGCAACAGCAGGGAAGGGGGTCTGAGGCAGGTGCCATGGTTCCAGCAGTGACACACTGCGCAAGAGGGGGTACCAGTGTTGGCGTGGCCAGTCTGATGCAATGAGTATTGTCCTTGGTTTGTCCTGTTTGATCTTAACTAAAACTTTGGAGAGGAGAGGCAGAGGGGGAAAGGCATAAACTGAGAGGTTCTCCCAGGTGAAGGACACAGAATCCACCTTTCAAGCTTGTCTGTGGGGAGTCCTTGTGCAGAATTTGTCCAATTGGTAGTTCTGAGGGGAGGCAAACAGGTCCATTTCTGGGCTCCCCCATTTGTTTCTCAACATGTTGAATATCTTTCGTTCCAGTTTCCACTTGTGTGGGTCCATGAGATTTCTGCTTAGGTCTTCCAGTGAATTTAGCTTACCTGGAAGGAATCGAGCTTGTAGGTGCACTTGGTAGCTCAAGGCTGTTTTCCACAGAGCCATGACTAGTCTGCAGAGAGGGTGTGAGTGGGTTCCCCCGTGCTTGTTTATGTACCACATAACAGTGGTGTTGTCTGTCTTTACCAATAATTGTCCTGGAAGAATGTGGTCCTTGAAGGCTGTCAGAGAATTCTGTACAGCTAACATTTCTTTTTGATTGATATGCAGGTGCATTTGACTCTGGTTCCATTTGCCCTGAATGCACTGCCCTGCCAAGTGAGCCCCCCATGTATAGTATGATGCGTCTGTTGTTAGGGTTTGGGTGGCAGGGGGTAGAGTGAATAGCAGTCCCTTGTTGTGGTAGCAGGCCTCTGCCCACCAAAGGAACTCTGTCTTTATACAAAGGATGATAGGAATCATTAATTCCAGGTCCTGAGAATGTTGACACCGTAGTTTTTTTTGATACCATTGTAGTTTCATCATATGCAGTCTTGCATATGGAATTAGTAGGATGCAACAAGCCATGAACCCCACAGCTTGCAGTATTTTCCTTGCAGTTAGCTGGATCTTTGTGGCCAGTAATTTGAAGTAGGCTGTCAGCTAAACTTGTTTCTCTGGCGTGAGGCAGGCCATCTGGGAAGTTGTATTCAAGCTTTCCACAAGTAATACAATTGTTAACTTTTACAGACAAGGGTTTAGAGCAAGAAAAAGGATCCCCAACAGGTTACTTAGCTTTTTTGAAGACTTCGGTTCTGAAACTCGAAAAAAAAAAATCCAGGAGTCGGCCAACCGGCACTTGCGAACTGCTTCGGGCACGGCAAGAAAGACTGATGTAATGGCGTCGGCTGCATGCTTTATACCCCTGACGTCATGGAAGAAGAGACAGCAACCGAAGCAGGACCCAAGACTTTGATAATCCGGCCGGCTGAGGGCTACCTGCAAGCAGATAACCCAGATGTAATGACTGCAAAGGTGAAACATGAAGAACATCATGGAAAGTTGTGTACTGCTCTTCCAACAAAGGCAACATGGAAACTGATCCTACTTGTTCTTGGTCTACCTACATGTTGTTCCTTTGTAAATACTTTTTCCCAATCTTTTCTAATCTCCTGTAACTGATTCTTACAGTTATGCAAAATGTTATGCACTCCACTAATTACCCATCTTCTAACAGCAGCATCTGTTCTAGGCTCAAGTAAAACTCTAGTAGAGATGGTCTTTCATTTAGCACTTCCCTAGCCCTTTCTCTCTGAATTTACTCTGTTATAAATCCCTGACACAGAAGACAATATCTGACCTGCAATTCAAACTTCTGCTTAGCCTCATCCTACTTTATTACACTTCACTCCCAAGTTACTTGCTCCTAATACTTTCTTACCTTTGCTAATTTCCACCAAAGAATTCCAGCTCCTTCTTGCCTATTTTCTATAGCCCTTATTTCAGACATACCCATTTGTAAAATCTCTTATCTTCATTCCTGTACTAAGTTGATAGAATACTTTGCTTCTTTATGGATATAATATTCAGTACAACAGTTATTTTCCTTAAGGACTTGCTTCCAAAATTCGTTTTTCTCTACCTCTCAGGCTCTTCTACCATTTCATTGTTAACCTTTTCCACTTTGATTTACAACCTTCTGTTTGAGTTATGTATATCAGCCATATCTGCACAGCTCTAAAGGACACCTTCACATCAGATAACCCTAAAGTACATTGGTCTACGGGCAGAATCAATATACCCACTTAAATCTTGCCATCTTCCCCTCCTTTATCATCATCCACAACTCCTCTGGTTGATACAAATATGTCTGATTTATATATGACTAATGGGACTAAATACTTTGAGAGTTTGTATCTTACTATCCATATTCGTGAGTTTCCAGTTTCTCAATTTTGGTATTATATTTTCTTTAATTTCTTCCCACATAGCCTTAGCTGCTTTAACATAATTCTTTTTTAATCCATACACCTAAATACTTCATCTTATAAGGTCTCCATGAGCATGGTATTGAAGAACTAATTCATGAATGGATGCATAACTTACCATTTTTGGCTTTACCCTGAAAAAGACTTAAAACTATCTCACAACCCTCTGCAGTAGTAAAATGATCCTTTCTAGACTTACAAAATATCATCTGCTAATTTAGCTTTTACCATACCAGTTATACCCTTAAATTTATGAATCCCTGCCTGCTTCCTCTGTTCAAATACAGGTTGTCAGAGAGGAATCCTCCAACCTTAATTTTTGCCTCTGACCCTTCAGATATCCTCCTTATTAACCTTATTATTCCGTCAGAGAATGAAAATGCTGCCACCATTGTCCAACTTATAAAAACCCAGATGAGTATACAGAATGCTTTCTCTGCATCAAGACTCACCAACAAAAGACATGCTTTCTCACACTCTGCTTGCTTCAGGATCATCACTGTTCTATTAGTGTTGTCAAATGTTTACCTCTCCTCCACAAAACCACAACAATCTCCATATCACAACTATGGCAATTCCCTTGCTATTCTCTTAGCTAATACAGACAACTTTATATTCATGGTTTAAAATTAAACGGGTTTATACGAAGCCTAACTGGAAATATCTTTACCCTCTTTGGGTAATACAGCCACCACAGGTTTCTTCCAAACTGCTTGCGCTCCAATCCCCTTTTAAACTACTGCTATACAAAACTTTCCAGATCTTTATCACTTCATTTTCTCCTAACTTTCACCCGATTCTCTTCAGGTCACTCTCTCACTTGGTTGTAATCCCTTCCATCTTTGTAGCATAATGGCTGGAAAGTCTGCCATTACTTTCAAGCTTGCTTTTACCTCTGCACAAAGCCTTCTGATTTTTGCAGCTGCCCTGTATAATTTTTTGTCCTGCATGTATTCAGATGACATAAAATACATTCTGTAAGTACAGTGTTTACAGATCTTCAGTCAATCCTCTGAATTAATTCTGCTGTGCAGTACATATCCTTAAAGGAGTAAAAATGCTGCAGAATATTCCATTCCTGAAGAAGTCATCCAGATGTCTGGATGTTTTCTCATATTTATGCTATTTGGAGACTCCCCCTCCTGGAGTGATTATCCTTATTTCCACTTGCTCTCTCAGTTTGCTAATTTCTGAGTCCATGATTTTCAGCCTCTCACAGCATTTTGACAATGGGTATCCTGTCTTGTGTTTCCAAGTTTTCCTCTCCGATCCTGTCCAGAATTTTTTGCACTATAGCCATTTTTCCCTGGAATGTTGTTTTCAGCTACCCCACCAACCCACAATTCCAGAGGTTTTCCTACTATGTCCAACTGATTTTTAGTACTGTCTGATTCTCACTTCTCTTTTGCCCTCCATTGGCTTTTCTTTCTGGGTTTCCCAGTATTTATTTTTTCCCAATTATTTCACAGACCACACTGGAGCTCTAAGCTCTGGTGGGCATCTTGGTAAAGCTCTTCCCAGAAAGTTATATGCTACTATGTTTCATGTTTATTTACTTATTTACTTACTTGCTGTTCTCCTGTTCACAACTCACATTTTCTTGTTTCAGTCTGTATGAGACACTAAACCTGTTTATGTAGTTTATATCCCAAACCAGTGCGAATAATTCTATATCTTGAGACTGATTCTTGTTGATTCAGCAAATGTTATAAATCACATATCAAGAGTTAATGTGAAATCCTTTTCTAAAGATTTTGTCGCTCGAAAAATCTTTATATGAAGAACAGAAATGAGTTGCACTGCAATACTAGTTAAATAAACTGCTCAATGCTCTCATGTCTGGAAAGTTTTATTCTGTAACTACAGTAAAGCAGCAAAGGATACAATACTTGCCTTTCACATGCTTTGCTGGATCTTTGAAGAGACAACTGTCACAGATCAAAAAGAACAGCTGCTAGATACACTGGCAAATTTTAAAACAGCACAGGAAAAGGTCTGCATATTGTAAATTTGGAAATTTAAAAATCCTGCTGTTTACCTGCTCTAGTTGCTGGGAGATTTAAAATGCAACACGACAAGGCCTTTTTTAGCAGCTCACACTCAGTACAAATCATAGTTGTTGTTGTGTCTTTTGCTTTTCCTGGTTAGGGGTCGCCACAGCAGAACTTGTCCGCTAATGATTGGCAGTTGATTTTTACATGCCGAGTTACCAGCCCTGACACACAACCTTCAACGAAGGTACGCCAATTCACGCACGTCTCCACGCAGAAGATGCTCTAGCTGAGAATCAAACCGGACAGCATCTTACTGTGAGGCGACAACGCTAGAAATCATAGTACTGTAGTGAAAATAAAACATGTTTTCAAGAATGCAGTCTAAAAGCTGAGTCATTTTATAGCGACACTGTGTATGTTGTGTACCAGTGGAAAAGAATGAATAGTCTGACAGTGCGACAGTTCTCATAACATATTAGGGTATAAGACAGAGATTTTCAACCTTTTTCATCTCAAACTAATTGCAAAAATATTGCATCACACCAAAAATATATTATATTTTCTGCCTGACAAAAAAATAGGTAAAATTTTGATTGATTTAGAAAATGTTTTCCTCTTTTTTACTTGCATTTAATATTTAATGAGATATCGGAGCGTGACGTTATTTTAGAACGTCTTTTGTGCGAGGCTGAATTTTGGACAGGCATACTCTTAAATCTTCTTCCATGGTTTCCAGCCATGATCTATTTTTTTATTCTTATATTTTTCGTTGCAGAAAAGCTTGATTTGCAGAAATATGACATGGAGAAAGGAAGAAGTGCTTCTGTTGATTTTTTGTAACATTGGGAAATTCACTTTTAAGAGATAACCAAAATGAAGTAGCATCTGTTGTTGAATGTTAGTTTTAATCCTCTGTCATTTCTTATCTCTGTCAATTTGTTCTCTTCTGTAATATTTAAATTTGCCAGTTTGCACGCATTTATGACAAATGGATCTCTTATCCAATCCAAGGATGATATGTCAACTGAGGGAAAATATTTTTCAGTATTTATACTAAGTAACCTTAAAGTTTGTAAGGTTAGCACTACAAGATTTCCATACAGTTTCCACTTTATCGTTGGCTCAAACATTTGTACTACATTTTCTCTTCTGATTCTTTCTACCGACAGCATTAGTTTTGTCAGTGGAAGTAAAAATATTTTCACAATCTCCTCGCATACTTTTAAGTGTGTTCAAAGATTGAAAGAAATCAGAAAGAAATACAACCTTATTGCATCAAAGCTCATCACTGACAAAATCAGCTGAGATTGTTGAGTTGTCAAAAAAGTTAGAATTTCCTCTTTTAGTTCATAAAATCTTAACAGAACTTGAGACGTGAGATAACCACCTAACTTTTTATTTATTTACTTGACATTTGTTTACGGGAAAGTCCAAATGGACACAGGTCCCTTTTCAGTGGAGGCACAGAGAAAAATGCTCCAGTTACAAGGATAATGTCAATATATACTAGCATACATAGAGAGTTCCAGTTACAGACATTTCAGCAGTTTAACAAACATACAAAAAGTAGAAGACATGCATTTCATTTCATGGAAAAAGTCTCATCATTGCTCATGTTACTACGGTTGAAATAATCGAGGGGGTTATATACATACAGATGTAGTTACTTACAGGTGTGACTGAAATGATAGAGGGTTATGAACTGAACAGATAACGTTACTACATCCTGTTATTTAAATAAACAGGGTAGAATATTGCTTGGGAAATCAGGAAGTAACAAGAACATAGCCAGGTGTCCACTAGGTGTGATATGAGGAGCTTTTTGAATTGTGAAAGAGAGCTGCTAGAAGTTATTGGGGTTGGCAGCTTATTCCAAATTTTAGGAATATAGTTAGAGATATTTCCCAGCTGAGTTGCTGGCTTTGGTGGTATCTAGAAGGTGTTGGTTACTACAGAGAAGAGATCGGGCTGAAGTGTATGGTCGAATGAGTTTTTTTGGAGAGAAGGGGTTTTATCGGGTTGGTGGAGAATTTTTGGGCAAAGTTTAATTGATTAAAGTATACAATCTGTGGGAATTCGAGCCAATTAAGCTGTTTTAGTGCTATATAGTGATGTGATCTATGTAAAGATCCAGTGGCAAATCTTGCTATTTTTATTATAGTAAGATTCTAATTGGTTTAGGTCTGTTTGGAGGAGATTGGTTAATAGTGGGGAAGCACAGAGGAAGGTTGATAGGAGGTATGTGCGGGCTACAGTAACTTTCTTATTTGTAAGAAATTGTGTCTATATAGGAGATCTACTTTCTTGTGAACCTTTTTGATGGCTTGGGCTATGTAAATAATGTCTCTAGTTCTGAGTAGGGATCTACATTCTTTAGTTAGCCAGGGTGCATACTTAGATTTTACTCTGATAGTTATAGCAGCAGCGTGGGAGTTTAGCATGTCTAAGAATGTGTTGCTGAATGAGTTAACTGCATTGTCAAGAGGTAACTGTTTAAGAGATTCCCAGTTACAACTATTTAGAGTGCTGATGAAGCCGTTTAAGTTGAATTTTGTTTTGTTTCTGATTAAGAGGAAGGTAGGATGGATGACTTGGTGAGTCAGAGTCCTAAGAAGGAAGGATGGCTGATGGTCACTTACACTGTTTGGCAGACAACCTGATTGAGATGCCTGAGAGGGGTTGCTAACTAAAATCCAGTCAAGAATTGACTGTCTTTTGGAAGATTTATCAGTCCTTATAGGGGAGGTGATGAGATGAGTAAACCCATGGAGGTTTATGTGGGAAGATGGATTTTCTGAGGAGCCAATCTATATTGAAGTGTCCCATCAGAGAATAGGATATCCAGAGTACTATGTTTTCCAGAGTGGGGACATTGTTTGCTGGTGTGATATAACCACCAATAATATTAAAGTGTTTTGGGATTAATTTTTAATTTGGCAAAGATAAGTTCAGCGCTGTCAAATTCAGAAATGTTTGTCTGCATGGTTTAGAATTAGGTGATTTTTAAATAATATAGCTACTCCTCCGCCCTTTCTAGATTTCCTGCCTTTTCATATAATATTGTAATCTGGGACTGTTATTTCATTGTTGTTAATATTGTATGGAATGTTAACTTCTGTATGGAATAACAGCTGCATGTGAGAAGCTTCCATTGGGGAACATAGTGCTGCAAACAATCTTGATTCTAACGGCTTGCTTTTTATATCTCTGACAATTGTGACATTCTCGTCTAGTACTTTTTTCAGCACGGGTACCAATGACTTTGATGCTAGTACTTCTCTGTGGAGAAAACAATGAGTACAAACAATGCTAGGATTCTTTTTTGAGCCAGTGTAACAAATCCTTTTACACTTCATGACATGGAATGGGCACCAGCCATACAAATACTGATGCAGGACAAGTTATGTCAATTGGTAGTCCCTCCACCAATAGGGGCCTATTGTCCTTGAGCACAGCCAAGATGGCAGCGTTGTGTTTTGTACCCATGTGTATTCAAGGCTAGTCGGAGCATTTGTGTCATAGTACCTTGCCTCCGTGATAATGCTTGTACTTAATTCAAAATAAAATGGAGACAAAGCGGCTTTTGGTGGGTTGTGGATGGACATATTCAGTGGCTGCAACAGCAGGTGAGAGAAGTAATCCTTACGTTTTAAAAGGCTAATCATCTTTTTAAAAAATCTTGTGGCACACCTGTTGACCTCTCAAGGCACACTGGTTGAAAACCCCTGGTATAAGAGATTAAAGTACAGCAATGGTGCTTCAGTCAAGAAGAAATAAGGTTGAATGAGTGCCTCTCTATCCACCCAAACAAAAACTTTTTTTTTTTTTGCGGCAAAAAGGTAGACACTATCTGCAGAGCCGATGTAAAATGTTAGCTGCTATAAATAGTGTCTTTTTTAACTGGTACAATTGGGATAGCACATACCTCTCAACCTCTTAGACAAGAAATCTGGACAAACCCACAAATAATGGGGAGAGAAATGACCCAAAATAGGGACAGTTATCCTCTTACAAATGTAGAAAGCTGCTAGAATAACAGGTTTTGCATTACCATGACTTTTCATGAAGGACATGAAGTCTGAAAATTAAATGACTGCCATTGATTTCTGACTTCAGTCCTCAATTATTTGCCAGAAAACTACAATTTTATGAGAAACGGACCAAAAATATGAGTAAAAAATCTGGACATTCTGCAAAAAACTGGAGAGTTGAGAGCTATGGGACAGCACCATTTGGTCTCATTACATGGGAAATGTTAAGTACTGGAGCACAATTCAAACAGTTGTACTTAAAAAAAAAATCATGGTATATTTATTCTCTGCTGGAACTCTCCCCAGGATGGTTTGTTTGATAAATGTATTGGGTGGGGGGGATATCCAACTCAAAACTGGAACAGCCCTGACTCCATTTAGAGTATCTCAATACACATGGGATATAGCTATTCTAAGGCTCGATTCTTCACCTTTCTTCTTTTCTAGAGTCCACTCCCCCACACTACTGCAGAGGTGTTAAAACTGGCACTACACTGAGAGACCCTTGCAGAATCAATTTCTCTTAGACTACAAAAGAAAACCCTGAACAAAGGCATGCAATTTAGCTACTTTCGTGGCTGAAGCTGGATAACTTCTAAGTATAGTGTAAAACAAGGTCTGAGCCAAACGTAAATGAGTGTGATTAGAGACAGAAAAGAAGCAGTCCTTTTATAGAAGGTAAAGAAAACAACAGTGACCCTCATAAATCCCATATGTTAATGGCATGGGAATTCAAAGCTACTTCCTTATGTCTGGCATGAGTCATAAAAAGCATTATGGAAAAGAGAAAGGGTTGGGGGAGAACAAGATCACATTGATACATCAAGCCTCATTGGTAGCCACGTTGTAGAAAACAGGCTAAAATTACAAATAAAGCACTAGAGTGATTTTGAGGTGTTAAAATACGTCAGGAAACAAAGACAGAGTGAAAAAAAACAGTTTTTTTAGTTCTAGGGTGGAGTTTTCCTTTAACACCAAAGGATCACTTGAGAGGGCAGACCCCACTCAGAATGGGAAACTAACTTCCCAAAGTATCCTGAAAAATCATATGAACAAAAATACATGTTTCCCACTGTAATCAACCCATTTCCACTATCTTAGCAACACACTGCTGCATTAAAATCAATAGAATGTTCCCTGTTAGGCAATGGGATACTTCTGAAAGACTGCCAAATGCTTTCACTACTGTATTAAACCTAATCATTTTTGACGGTAAATTTCCTAGTTTTATTACTGTTACTTTTACTTAGAAAAGGTCCTCTGTGGTACAACCAACTACTTAACACAAATAAATAAAATAAACCCTTGCTATAACAACTTCCCCACCTCTGAAAAGTAATTTCAGTGCATCTATAAAACATCCCTTCCTGGGTCAGCTCAAGCTGCGGGGAAAACTGGGGTAAGCAAAGGCCATCAATAAAATGCAAACATGTAGCCCCTGAGCACTCTCAATCCTATCATGCCCAGCTTTTTATTCAAACACAATTCTGAGGCAAGTGCCTGCAATGACCATAGCATAGTCAGCGGTATGTCACCATGTGAAAACATCCACACCTTCCCATAATTATTACTACCATCAAACTTAACCCAGAGAAAGATAGGAGTTCAATGGATGCAGAGTTCTTCTCTCCCCAGATGACTCTCTGATGATCAGATGAAAGTAAGTGACAAAACGTACTTGCCAGCAAAGTCTGCAGTTACCCTTTTGTGTCAGAACACCCAGCTACAACTTTCAGCTTACTTCTGAGGTAAGAAAGGTGGTCCTTTAATGACAAACTCAGAAATCAGACAGAAAGAATCTTTATAATATTTATTAACATAATATTTATTACAAATGCTTAAATATAGATTTTTTTTTAAATGGGCAAGTAATTTGATATAAAACGCTTTTTTTCTTAGCCATGATCCAAGGTAACCTGGACAAAGTTACACAATTTAGTAGGTATAAACTGTAAGTCTCAACAGTTACTGACAAAGTATAGGAAGACAGTTATAACTGTTGAAGTTTTGTAGAATATGTGAGAACTTCTCTTAGTTAAGTAATGCCTTTAAGTCAGCCATTACAGATATACTGGCATCAGTTTCCCTAATCTAGGTCACCAAGACATTCAATAAATGGAATGCAACTAGAAAGTTCAGTTATGTAATGCATTTGTGTAACAGCAAATGGTTGACTCCTTTTCCTCTTTTTTTTTATTTTTAAAGTAATCATTACTTAACAGTAACATCACTTGTACTGATTTCCGGGCGGCAGAATCCTAAAGCTGTGAATAAGCAGCTATCTACATTTATAAAATGTGGCTCACTAGATGGCAGCCAACAGAAGTATAAAAGCACACAGACCAAAAATTAATGGAAGATTAACAAATTAGAAAGAGGTGATGCTGACTAAAAACTCCCTGGCTAGCATAGGTCAGTAGTGTGACTCTTAACACGTTCTCATTCGCGTTTACATGCTTCAGCCAGGCACTGAGATTTCAGCCTTTTTCAGAGTCTCACAAGGAAATACAACTTAATTACCAGACAACAAGACTACCATAAGGTGCTGTGTTTCCTAGGGAATGACAGCAGCTAACCTTCCACTTACTTACCAAAGACAAACCAAAAATTTCCACGCACATGCCAAAAAGTAGTACTATTTCTATACTGATTGTGGAGGTAATCTCAGAATCAAGCTGCAGCATAGCACTAATATACAACAGAAGACCAACAAGATAAAATAACAAAACTAAGGGAAAGTATAAGAAGTAAAAAGAAAGAAATTGACCATCAACTGTTATTTTAATGATAGTAAATATATACATTTTTTTCTTTCCTGTTTTTTTTTTTTTTGGTAGTTATATATAAGTAAAATACGAACTCTACTAAATCCTAAAACAATTTTCTGTACTGTACGAGAACAAAATGTTGTTGTGTCTTTCGGCTTTTCCCAGTTAGGGGTCGCCACAGCGGAACTCCGGTCTGCTAATGATTGGCAGTTGATTTTTACGTACCGAGTTGCCAGCTCTGACGCACAACCTTCAATGAAGGTACGCCCATTCACGCATGTCTCCACGCAGAAGACGCTCTAGCTGAGAATCGAACCGGACAGCGTCTTACTGTTAGGCGACAACGCTACCACAGCACCACCACTGCAGTCCACTGTAGGAAAACAAAATATGATCTAAAATCCACTTAACCACTGTTTGCTTAGATACTGATGCACAACACTTTCTTAGCAAGAGAGACACAGCTGCTCAGATTTTCAAGCTGCCTATGAAAGTGCATCATACATAAAAAATCATCTCCTCTGAATAGTGGAGATGAGGGCAGAATAAACACAGTTGTTAAGGGCAGATCCTGCCTCTTAAACCTGGATGACTTCTTTGAAACACTCACCAAGGCCATTGACGAGGGGAAGGTGGTCCACACAGCCTACCTGGACCTCGCAAAAGCCTTCGATACAATACCCCACTCGGGCATTATAGATAAGCTCACCAGCTTAAATATAAACCCCTATGTCACTAGATGGATTGCAAACTGGCTCAAGGACAGAACCCACATGGTTAGAATTGCTGGGGCCATGTCAGACTCTAAACCAGTTACAAGTGGTGTCCCACAAGGCTCAGTCCTGGGACCTCTCTTGTTCGGTATATATTTCTCGGAGGTACAGGCCAACACAGAAGGACTGTGGCTGACCAAGTTTGCAGATGACTGCAAACTGGGCGCCATAATCGACTCTCCAGCCGACACAAGCATCCTCCAAAACGGCCTCATAGAAACAGACAACTGGTGCCAGAGCCATGGCCTCAAGCTAAATGTCCAAAAGTATATAGTCACCCCCTTTGGCAAAAACAAAGTGCCCACAAATTACCACATAGGTGGTAATCCATTAAGTACAGAAGAAGTAATTAGGGACCTGGGGACCCAAGTTGATAGCAATCTCTCATTTGACAACCACGTGGCCAAAGTGGCTAGGAAAAACATTTTATATAGCCCACCTAATCATGAAGGGATTCACATCTAGATCAGGGAAGGTCATCGTGCCTCTTTACCCATCCCTCATCAGGCCCATAATTGAGTACAATGCCCCTTTTGGGATGTACCTTACCAGACACCTGCAGCAACTGGAAAGACCCCAAAAGTACCTCACCAAGGGGATCAAAGGGCTCAAACAGATGCCATATGCTGCCCGGTTAAAGAAACTCCAGCTCTACTCAGTGGCATACCGCCTGTTCAGAGGCGATCTGTGCCTGACGTATAAAGCCATGTCCAACCTGGAATTAATGGACATGCTGCACCTCAGAAAATCCAAATCCCATCGAGCTACGCTCGAGAGACTTGAACCTCAGCACTGAAATAAATAGGACATGCTGGAGGGACAGATTCATAACCCAGAGGCTCCCTTCACTCTGGAATAAAATCTCAGTCCAGGTTAGGCAGAGTCCCTCATTGACTCTCTTCAAGAGGAATCTTGATGAGTGGATGGGAGATCGTAGGTTTACCCCGGGTATCACTTCTGTGTCACTGTTAGACAGAGGCACAGTATACTAACCTTGAAAAAGGGCATAGCAAAATAAATTTAAAATGGGTGGTGAAAGCCAAACACATTCTGGCTAGGCTTATAAATGCCCTAGGGCAGATAGCCTAGTATGAACCTATGAACCTATAAATGTAACACATATGTTCTTAACTCAATCTTTGTGATGACCCATCTTGGTGGATACTTACTTGGGTATATCTTACCCACCAATCATGATTCAGCACTATTTTCTATAAAATCCTGTGACTGGAGATGTCTATGTGAGCACAAGAGATTCGTAGGTATATACTGTGCTAATGACCACTGGTGTCTTCTAAGTCTAGCCATGCATTCCAAATCTCTGACAAGTTCTGGTACCTTTAGTGAGTGTAAGCAGGGGACTGGAAGATGAACCATTTACAGGTTTGTCTGTGACCATTAGAGACATTGGTGCCAAACCAGGGATGAGTTTCCTGTTCTACATCCAAATGTCCAAGTTATACTTAAAATGGGTTAAGGAGGAACTCTGGTTCACATGAATGGGGAGCCTGTTCCACAGAAGGGGTAATCTTGGGATACATACCTGCCTCTCCAGTAGGTCCTAATTATATCACAGGCAAGGTTTACGTCTTTAGATTGGGTAATTCTGGTGCTGTTTGTTTTGTGGATATGCAGGAGCTATACCACAGTGGGGTCCAACAATGCCTTGTATATCAGGCATATATCTCCACTCAAAAGACAGTAGGAGACAGACAGTCAAGGAGATGCTTTTGAGGACATCTGTATACCACATCTTATTTACGTCCAGTATGCTTTTAGTGAGGAATCTCTGTAGACATTTCAGTTGTTGGATGTGCCTGTTTAGGGTCTATATTAAATTCTCGAAAGTCAACAATGTTGAATCTGACAATGTCGACACGAGAATAGCGAAACTGCAGAACATCGAAGAGGTAAATGGAAATTTTTCGTAAGGGGAGATTTCAGTTTACTTCAATGTAGTGCGGTCTTGGAGTTGGCATATTTAAGCAGCGGGGAGTGTTGGGGGTGCAGGGGGGCTTGCCCCCCTGCTTACACCATTTATTTTTTTTTGTTTTTTTGGAACATTTGATGTTTTAACAGTTCAATCAGTAAGGGTCGACCTTTAGTGATTCAAACCATTAAATATTTGATGTTCCAATACAGACCGGCCTGTTTAGGTACATACCAAAGGCAGCACTGTACTTAGTGACCGGTCTGATGAATGCTGAATACAGTAGAACAGTAACATTCTTGGACCTAGACGCTATACCTTTGTTTACAAGTTGCACAACATAGAATGATTTCATCACTACAGTAGACACTTGATGGTTCATAAGTGTGCCCTAGGCTAATGACCATGAGAGCCATTATAAGCATAGCCTTACATCCCAAATATCTGACAAGTTCTGGTACCCTTGATAAGTTTTAGCAGGGGCTCGGGAGAGGAAGCCTTTACAAACTGGGGCCTGGGTATTGAACCATTTATGGGTTGCCTATGCCTATTGAGAGACAGGTGCCAAACCAGGAATGAATTTCCTGTGCCCCATCCAACTGTCCAAGTTACACTTGAATTAGATTAGGAAGAAAATCTGCTTTACAAGGATGGGGAGCCTGCTCCGCAGAAGCTGTAGTCTTTAGGATACGTATCTGTCTCTCCATCGGGTTTTATTTATATCACAGGCAAATTTTAAGCCTTTAGAATGGGTAATTCTGGTGTTGTTTGTTTTGCGGATATGCAGACGTTCCATCAGAATGAGGTTTGACAATGCCTTGCAAGCCAAGCATACATCTCCCTTTCAACAGTCTGTAGAAGACAGAATGCATGGATAGGGCTTTGAGGTGGTCTGCAGTGAACATGTTACTTATGCCCTGTATTCTTTTACTGAGGAACCTCTGTGGGCATTCCAATTGTCGGATGTGCCTGGTTAGGTACATACCAAGGGGGGGCATTGTACTCAATGACAGGTCTAACAAATGCTGAATACAGTGGAACAATGACCTCCTTGGAGCTAGATGCCATACTTTTGTTTATAAGGTACAGAACATAAAATTATTTCCTCACCACTGCAGGCACGAGATGTGCAAAGGCTAGATTACTTTGTGTGTGTGTTTATACAACTGTACCATGTCCTTCTTTACCGCTGTTGCAGTATTCTTCACCTAAGGGAAAGTACAATGCTCAAGAGGATGCCTTGGAGAAGGAAGGTACAGAGTAACTATCCATAAACCCATTGGGACAGCCCTGGCAAAGCCTGCCCTGGGCCTGGAAATATTCAGCTTGTAATGTTTAGTGAAAGTATGAACAGATAACCAAGTAGCAACATCAAGGACAGAACTGGTATCCAGACCCTTGAAAAAGGCACCAGAGGAGGCAACTGCTCTAGTAGAATATGCCTTTACAGATGAGGAAAGACACTTGCCATGAAAAGGATAACAGAAGAAAATGGCCTTAGAAAATCCAGAAGGAGATGGCTTGCTTAGAAACAGCCAAACCCAAAGTCCTGAGATGAAAGGAAACAAAAAGATACTCATACTTGTGAATAACTTTATATTTTACCTAAATAATATCTGAATTGTCCATGCACATCCAAAGTATGAAGAATCTTCTCATTGGCAGACTGTGGAGAAGAAAAAAAGGATTAGTATTAAGAGACGCCCTGTCTCTTTGAAAAACTAAAAAAGTAGGAACAGCCATGATAGCCTGAAGTTCAGACACTCTCTCAGCTGAAGTAAAAGCCAAAAGAACAACAGTTTTCAAAGTACAATGTTGCAAGGAAGCTGAAGAAGCAGGCTTAAAAGGAGCCTGGTTCAATTTTTCATGTACAAAACTGAGGTCCCAAGAAAAAAAATGGTGTGTCCACTTTTCAAGTCATAGGACTTGGGGGACTCTGGAACATAATACAGGAAATTTTCTGAGAGAGGAGGCAGAGAGATCTACTTGAGGGATATCCCACCAACACATCTCTGTGAAGCATCCATTTGTAAGCTTGTGTTCTGGGCCTGCCGAAAGAGTCTGCCACCTAATTTGTGCTCTGAAGGAATGCAAACTACCCGAAGAGTAACTTGATAATGGACAGCAGGATCCCAGACCCGAAGAGCCAGTCTGCAAAGGAGATAGCACCTTGTGTCCTGCCACTTGATGACAGACCACGTCACTGTGGTACTGTTGGTGAAGACTGTGAGGGGCCTGGGATGAAAGAGGGAATGAAAAGTTTGTACAGCCAAAAGCAGAGCTCCCATCTATTTTATACTGATATGATCTAACCTGACCTCTGATGAGGAAGCCAGAGACCATGGACCTTCAGGGGACAAGAGACACCCCACCCTCTGTCTGAAGCATCTGTGAAAAGCTCCTGAGTGGGAACTAGAGCTTGAAAGAGAGGCCCTGGATTGAGAGAGATTTGCTGAATCCACAACTAAAGCTCAAGCTTGAGACAAGAAAGAAAAGAACAGGGAACTCAAGGAGGTGGCAATGTTGAAGGCACTCCGATTTGGGGTACCACTGAAATTTCCTCATGTAGAGCCTGGCGAGAGGGAGAATGGGAATGGTGGAAGCCATAAATCCTAGGACCCTGAGAATTTCCCTGATCATGACACGAGGAAGAGGACACTGGAAAAAGGTTGTCAGGGACACAGCCTTGAGGGTAGGAAGAGATGCCACCATGGGAATGGTCTCATACCTTAATCAGAGGAAAATATGATGCTGAAAAGGCATCAATACTGATTTCTGGAGGTGTATGGTGAACCCCAGACTGTGCAAAAGATAAATGGTGAACTGGAGGTCCTGCTGTTGAGCAAAGGAGCTTGAATACGCATATATAGATAGGGAAAATTCTGTACATTTTGAAGCCTGCAAAAAGCAGTGACAAGAGCATGGCACATGGTGAATACCCTTGGGGCAGTAGAAAGGTCAAAAGGCAAAGCAGAGAATTGAAAATGCAAGGGAGAGAGAGAAAAACGTAAACATTTTCTGAAAAGAGAATGACTGGAGATGTGAAGGTATGCATCCTTAAGATCCAGAGACAACAGAAAGGCCTGGGAGAGCAAAAGACGAAACAAAGTCTGAAGGGACAACATCTGAAAAGAAGGGATCTTGAGAAAAGTGTAGGGAAAAATCAAAATTGCTTTCCATGTACCCTCCTTCCGGGCAGGCAAAAACATTTTGAAGTGAAACCCCATTCCATATCTGGGTGGAAAGAATGGGTTGAATAGTACCCTAATCCAAAAGAGACTGCAGAACCTCTAGGAAATGAGGAAGCTGTTCCCAAGGAGGTTGTGGAATGTCTGAAAAGGGAAGAAGGAATTTCTAAACCATGAAATATCCCTGATGGATAATCGACAGAACCCAAGAATCTGAAATGATCCAATGTCAGTTTGGAAGAGACAAGGAGAGGTCGAGAGACGAGGGGAATGGAAGGTCAGATGTCAAACAGAAACAAGCTTATCCTGAAAAGACGTTTTCTGGGAGAAAGGAGTATGAGTAGACTTAGCAAGAGGAACACGTCTAGAACCCTTTTCACCCTTAGTGGGGGGGGGGGATCTGTCTACAAACAAAGGCAGATTTAGAAAGCTAGTTCTTCTGAAACTTGGGAATAGGGAAAACAAAAGTTCCTGCAAGGCCTTATCCTGAAAGGACTTAAGTCAGCAGCAGCAGTCCTAAAAAAGCTTTTTGGTATCCAGGGGAGCATCCAAAAGTTTGGCCTTGATAACATCAGGCAAAGCCTGAAGACATAGCCAAGAATAGCACCTCATCACTGAACCAAAAGCAGCAGCCCTGCAAAAGGAATTAGCTGCATGTTATTGAGTGACAGGCAACCTGAGAAGTGAACCCTGCAAGGAAAGAGCAGAAGCCTTCCCATCAGAATCAGGAATGTCTGACACCACCTTAGATACCCTGAAAAGGAGGCCCAAAACATACAGGTTCACATGGGTCTGGTAATTAATGGCCCTAAAAAACAGTGTGTCAACAGTATAAGCTTTCTTGCCCAACCATTCCATGACTTGACCATCTTTATCAGAAGGAAGGAGCTTAGTAGACAGCAACAGCTTAGATGTTTTATCAGAAGAAACTAAGACACTGAAGGATAATCAGAAGGGTACTTATACAAAAACCTGCAGTCCTCATGCACCTTGTAGAACCTGTCAGCTTTCTTGAGTGCTAGAGGGTGAGAGTCAGGAGCTACAGAGGCAGCAGAAAAAGTGTTCAAAAGGGCAGCCAAAAACAGGAGGTCAGCTGAAGGTTTGTGAGACTCCATTTGTAGGAGTTCATAATTCCTCTTTTGAATGTCAGAGGCCTGGGAATAATCCCACTTAAAATACTCCAGCATATGAAGGGGAGTCTGGACTCAAAAGAATCCTCTTCCACCCAACCATTGACCAGAGGAGATGGAAATTGGAAAGCAGAAGCCGGGGATTCTTCTCCAGTAGCTAAGTCCTCATCCGAGGAATCCAATTCCCTAGGCCTCTTAAGGGTGGAAGACAGGGGGGCAGGGACAGACACCCCTTGAGGAGGCTTCAAGCCCATTAAAGCATTAAACAGATGTGGAATAAAATCTTGCCATTCACACTGGGGATTTTTAACAACGGGAAATATGGTTAGTTTGCTGCTTCGTTTTCTGTGCGACATCCTCCCTAAATCCCTTGGAGGTTCAGATCCTTGATAAGATTCAATAATGGTAGTAGGCATTTCTTCCTTCACTAAAATATAAGGAATCCCTCTTGGTTCCTCAGATATTACTGGCTTGACATTCCCCCTCAAAGTCAGGTGCAGATTTTGGAAAAGCCTCTGAGGACATACGAGAATTCAGATCCATGCTGGCCTTTGAGAATCAGAGGCAAGCACCTGACAGTCTCTTCAGGGCTTTCACTAGCTTCTAGAGATATGTCTGGGGGAAGCTGAACAGCAACAGATCAGGCCTAATCTTTTTTGGCCTTCTTAGCAGACGGCTGGCCCTCAAGATGGGATGATTCTGCTAGAGCACCCCGAGCCAACAGCTTAAGTCACTGGTTCTTCAGATATATGGACAAGGAAAACAAACAACTATGTAGGGCCTTAGGCACAAACGCTTGGCAGATAGAGCACTGCGTATGGTTATGGGAAGCACCCATGCAAAAAAGACAGTGGTCATAATGGTCTATGGGGAATCTGCCTCTCATACTGACATTTTCCATTTCTGGATGACATGAACATAAATACGAGACAAAATAGAAAAAAGGAGAGAAGAATCTCCCAACAGAGCACTTATCTGAAAGTGGCTTGGTAACCAGTGAACTGCTTTTGCTTCGGGCACCGCGAGGCAAGAAAGACTGAAGAAAATGGCGTCGGCTGCATCTTATATACCCCTGGCACACTGACATCAGGGAAGAGGCGACAGCAACCGACGCCATACCAGGACTTTGGAATTCAGGCCGACTGCGGGTAGCCTGCCAGCAGGATAACCCAAGTGTAATGACTGCAACAGTGAAACACGATGAACATCTCCCAACAGAGCACTTATCTGAAAGTGGTTTGGTAACCAGCACACCAGAAGGGTGTTCAGACTGACATTTCATAATGGAGTTCAGACTGGCAGTAAAGAAGTTTGAGTGTTTGCATCCATATGTCAACTTTATGCCCTATGCCTTATGTGGGGAGCATATGTGGGGCACACGGTTCCTGAAAGACCTAAAGGCTTTGGTATACTAGCTGGATGTTGAGCTATCCTTGGCAGGAGATCCCAGCAACAGTGACATGGAAAGCATATTGCAATTATCCTTTTAAAAGAAGTATCATGCATAAAGCCATCAAAATTCATCTCCTAAGGGAGACGATTTCAGCAACTGCATCCTAAGAAGACATGGCATACCACTGTGCCTGCTACCTAAACCATGGCATTTGTCATGGCAAACAAGCAACTGTTCCTACAGGGTAACACTAGAATAGCCATTCAGAGGGTGAAATGGATCATCTCTGATCTCAGGCTCATGGAGGGTCTTTAGTTTTCACAGCCCTTACTCTAAAAGGAGGTATAACCTAAACAAGTAAGGTGTATAGCTGAAGTGCCAGAGGGGTACATTTCCTTGCTAGCATTACCCCTTTCTTGGGCCATCCTGTCACAAAGCTGACAGGAAAATAATTGTGGTCCTTAGGAACAAGGATGCCCACATAGATCTCACAGACCTCAAAGAGGACAGTCTTCAGGAACTTCAGCAAGACATTACTTCAATCTCTATGGGACTGACAAAAGACACTAACCCTCCTGGGGCTGCTATGGTAGAATTAGGGCATCTCCTGGTCTCTAAAGTAACTTCCACAAAGGTAGAGGAAACACTTAGACAATCC
This sequence comes from Protopterus annectens, assembly GCF_019279795.1. Lineage (NCBI taxonomy): Eukaryota > Metazoa > Chordata > Ceratodontiformes > Protopteridae > Protopterus > Protopterus annectens. Next base: position 1,974,680,483 of record NC_056735.1, on the reverse strand, counting down.
AGTGGCAGGTCCCATGTACAACTCAGGCTAAAGTCTTCACGTACTGCAAGGTGTTCCTAAAAGATGGATCATCCATTAAGGAGCTGGAAGAACCCAGGGGCTCAAAAAGCTTTGACTGTCTCAAAAACAAAGACTTCCCCACCTGAACCCCCCCCCAAGCATCTGGATGGAGACTATAGTCTGCACCTTCAAAATGCTCCAGAATCAAGATTACATTGAGCCTTGCACAACTGCATGATCATCATGCATATTGTGTCATGTTGTCTAAGGCCCAAGAACAACCAAGCTACCATCAGATTCACAATCCCAAACTTAACATCCCACGATTCTAGCTTCTTACAATAGAGCCACAGCTGTTTTATCTCTCATTTCTGGCAAGAGGACACTAGATGTGAATCATTTGGTGACTTCTAAACTACTACCAACCAACCAACCAACCGGGCATGGAGAAAGAGTCCTACAAGATGACACCCTTGCCATAAACATTCATGGTCAGTGACCAAATTACATGAGGATCTGTTCTCCATGCTCAGGCAGGATAGAGAGACAGTGAAGCTAGTCACATGGGGAAAAGGTGGTGGAAACATCATAGGCTATACACCTACTGTCTGGGAGCCATGGGTACCTCTCTCACAGTTCTTCACTGAAGTAGAAGACCAGAATGTGAAGTTGCCTCACAAAATGCCTGGGATGCTGTAGACATAATGGATGCTTAACCTTTGACAGCCAAGACAACAGCCACTCCTCCAACTGATGTCTTCACCAAAACTCCTACCAACCTGTCAGGCAACAAGGACTGACTCACTGGTCTCAACAGACACCTTCTTCAAAAAGTCTATTGAACTCTGAATTTTTTTTGAACAAAGGGCAAACAAATGCAGTAATGATAAAAAGAACTAGAAGATGAAGTGATAACACTGGGGAAGAGCATATTTATGTAATCAGCAAGTGACATCACAGTGTAAGTCATTATCAGCATGCATATGTACTTGAATTGGGTATCTTCCACAAAAAAATGCAAAATGCTGACTTGTATAACGCACAAACTCCCAAAGTGAGTGACATATAATAATGAACAACAGGGGACAAAGCATAAAAAGCATTACAGGGACACCAAATGTAGTAACTACTGGATCTGACATAATGTGGTCTATCATGACATGGATAAGAATGGCATGGCAGGAAGCAAACGACATATCAGATTATGACTGTTCATATCAAAGTATTTTTGTCTCAAACTTAATGATTTTGTCTGAATGTGATTTCTACTACTAAGTCCACTAAAGACTGTTCTTTCAAGCTTTAAACACTATTCCAACCTACAAAGTTTGGTAAATATGTGGTCAGTTGACCAGAAGCCCGTAACACAGATGTCCTGGGTAAGAACCTTTAATGCATGCATAAAAAAGGTTACTGTAACAGACGAAAATGACTTGCCTTACTCTGTTACAGCTTTTCCATCTCAGAAAAGTATTTCTTTTTAACGTTATTTAACCACACTAACATAGTCTGTTGTGATATTTGGCCACCCTATCACCACAGTGAAAGAGACACACCACTACTAGACATAACACACTAAGAAACGTAATAAAGATATATCAAAGCTCTTCAAACAAAGATTGGACAAGTGTGCCATGAAACTTAGTCTGCATGACCATATGTAGCAGAAAGGGCTTAAAGCTTAGAAATTCTGATGGCTAAAATTATGGTTGCCAAAAATCTGCATCTTCTGTGAAAGACTAAAGTTCATATGAAACCATGGTCTCAAAGGGAGGGAGAGTCAATTATTTTAATACACATGGAGGAGGTTGCATATGAATTAAACTTCAGAAAAAGATACAAACAACATCTAGATAGGTCAAGGATTTGCCTAACCTGGACTCAAAAAATTCTAATATGTCAGCTACATGATCCTTGATAGTAGAACACTGCAGACAGTACAGTTGTGTACACTTACCATACATGTAGATGTTCGAGTGTATTCACTGTTGCAGTCATTACATTTGGGTAATCCTGCTGGCAGGTTGCCCTCAGTTGGCCTGAATTCCAAGGTCTTGGGTCCTGCGTCGGTTGCTATCGCCCCTTCCCTGACGTCAGGTCATCAGGGGTATAAAAGATGCAGCAGACGCCATTTTCTTCAGTTTTTCTTGCCCCAGATGTCAGTAAAGGGTAGCCCAAATTTTATATATATATATATATATATATATATATATATATATATATATATATATATATATGCATATATATATATATATATATATATATTATACACTCTAACATCTACATTTATAGTAAGTGTACACAACTGTACTATGTTCTTTGTGTTTCACTGCTGCAGTCATTACATTTGGGTACAGTCCCAAAGCTAAGGTTGGGAGGCTGGAGCTAAACAGCATTAGGAGCGGCTATGAGGCCCTGCAGAACTGCAGTGACAAAGCCTGCCCTGGATTTACAGTAGAGTGGCAGATGATAATTTGTAAAAGTGTGCACGGAACTCCAAGTAGCAGCTTCTAAAATGTCTTTGGTTGGTACTCCCCTGAGAAAGGCTGCTGAAGTGGCTGCAGCTCTGGTTGAATGTGGCCTAATGCCCTTAGGCACTGGTTTGCCATGCTGTAAATAGCAGAAACGAATGCAGTGGCCTATCCACTTGGAAATAGTCTGCTTGGAGATAGCCTTTTCTTGTGATCCTGCAGCATATGCCATTAGTAATTGCTCTGTCTTCCTGAAAACTTTGGTTCTGTCCAAATAGAATCTAAGCTGTCTGTGTACGTCCAATGAATGCAGAATTCTCTCTCCCTTGTTCTGTGGATTTGGATAAAAAGTTGGCAATGAATAGTTTGGTTAAAGGCCACACTGGACACCACTTTAGGCACAAATGTTGGGTTTGTCCTCAGAGACACTATCAAGAAGAAAAATGATAAAAGGTTCCACAGCCATGAGTGCCTGTAGCTCTGATACTCATCTTGCAGAGGTTACTGCTAGAAGCAGAGCTGTTTTGCAAGATAAAAACTTTATATCAGCAGTAGCAGCTGGCTCAAAGGGAGGCAGGGTGCATTTTTCCAAGACATAGTTGAGGTCCCATGCAGGTATTGGTGATCTCCTTGGGGGCCTTAAGTTTTTGGCTCCTCTGAGGTACTGCCTTAATTATGGATGAGAAAAGATAGGTGGCTCTGTATTGTAATGAGCCGAAATGGCAGAGGCATGAATTTTAATTGATGAAAAAGGTAGGCCTTTGTCCAGCATCTCAGTTAAGTATTGCAAAATCTGAGGGATATTTGGTACAGCTGTATCAGTTCCTTGCGTCTGGTTCCAAGCACAAAATCTCTTCCATTTTCCAGCATAAGATTTTCTAGTACTAGGCCTTCTGGCTTCCAAAATGACATCCATCACAGCTTTACTGAGAGGTGTGCTTTGTATGCCTACATTATCCGCCATGCTGCCAGGTTTAGAGTCCTGAGTTGGCTGTGCAGGATCTGATTGTTTTGCTGGGACAGTAGATAAGGTATTTGAGGTAAGGTCCAGGCTGGGCATTGGGACAAGTTCCTTAAGATCGGATACCGGTACTGGTGGGGCCAGTCTGGTGCACTCAGTGTCATCTTTGGCTTCTCCTGTCTGACCTTTAGGAGTACCTTGGGGAGGAGAGGTAGTGGAGGAAAGGCATATACTGAGCAATTTCCATGCTTGTCTGTGATAAGTCCTTGTGCAGAATCTTTTTAGTTGGTAGTTGTGAGGGGAGGCAAATAGATCTATCTCCGGGCATCCCCATTTCCTTGTTATCATTCTGAAGACTTGTGGATCCAGTTGCCACTCGTGGGGGTCCATGAGGTTTCTGCTTAGTTCGTCTACCAGAGTATTTTCCTTTCCTGGCAGGAACTGTGCTTGCAGATGAGCTTGGTAAGTCAATGCTGTGTCCCACAAAGCCATGGCTAGTCTGCAAACGGGGTAGGAATGTGTGCCCTCCTGCTTGTTTATATAACACATGACTGTGGTGTTGTCTGTCTTTATCAGTAGTCGTCCTGGATGAAGTAGGTCCTTGAAGGCTGCTAGGGCATTTTGAACAGCTAGCATCTCTTTCTGATTGATATGTAGATGCATTTGGTTTGCGGGCCATGTGCCCTGAATGCATCTTCCTGCCATGTGGGTGCCCCAGGCATAATCTGATGCATCCGTTGTTAGGTTTTGCTTGGCTGGGGGTAAAGTGAATGGCTGTCCCTTGTTCTGGTGACAAGCCTTCGCCCACCATCGAAACTCCTGTTGCAGGCAGGGAATAAGAGTAATCATTGCTTCCAGGCTGTGGCAATGTTGAGTCCAAACACTTTTTAGGTACCATTGAAGTTTCCTCATATGCAGTCTTGCATTTGGAATTAGTAGGATGCAGGACGCCATGAAGCCCAAAGCCTGTAGAATTTTTCTAGCAGATAACTGGGCCTTTGTTGACAATATCTTGAAATAGGTAGTCAGTTGCCTTTGTTTGTTTGGCGTGAGATAAGCCATCTGGGCAGTTGTATTTAAGCTTGCACCCAGGAATATTATCTCTTGAGAGGGTACTAGTTTTAATTTCTTTTTGTTGACTGTGTACCCTAGGCATGTTAGAAGTCTTTTCATAAACTCCAGATGCTGTAGAAGAATGTCCTCGTTCTCTGCTTGAATTAGGCAGTCGTCCAAGTAGGGATATATTTATATTCCTCTTTGTCTGTAGAATGCGATTACTGGTGCCAGGCGCTTTGTAAAGACCCTGGGCGCAGCAGATAAGCCAAACTGCAGTGCAGAGAATTGGTAATGCATTGAGCCAGCCTTGAATCTGAGGTATCTTCTGCATGATTGTGTGATTGGGACATGCAGGTATGCCTCTTTTAGGTCTAAAGTCACAAGCAAAGACTTCTTGCCCAGCATGGGCAGAAGCTGCTGCAAGGTCAACATTTAGAATTTTGGTATATCCAGGAATGTGTTTAGAATAGATAGGTATAGTATTGGTCTCCAGGCTTTGTCTTTTCTGGGTACCAAGAACAGTCTTGAGTAAAATCCTTGTCCCTGCTCTTGCTCTGGTACTTGTTGAATGACCCCCATGTCCATGAGGGATGAGACTTGTTTTTGTGCCTCTGCCCATTGATTTTTTGGCAGATCTGGCCAACCATTTGCCTTTGGTAGGGTATGGAAGTGGAACTTGTAGCCTTGTGACACTATGTTTAGAACCCACTTCTCCTGGGTTATAATGTGCCAGTTTTGAGAAAAAAATGCTAATTTTCTCCCTAAGGGTGCTGCCAGGAGATAAGTGCTTGGTGCAGACAAGGGGAAGTCATTGGGACTGTTTCCTGTAAGGTTGAGATTTGTCTTCTAAACTTTTGGAGGTAGAAGCCCCCCATTGTTTTGACCTGTATGAACCTTGCGTCTGGTATCTGCTTCTAGGGCGTCTGTATCTACCCCTTTGAGGTCTGTCTGACACAGGAAAGGACCAATTTTATGTAGGCCAGTGTCTACTAAATCTAGGTGGCTGTACTTGTAAAAAATCTTTGACAGTTTGCATAGATTTAGCTTTGTCCTCCATTTTCTTTAACACCTCTTCTGCCTTAACCCCAAACAAAAAAATCATGTTGTAAAGGTGCATCTAATAATTTAACTTTGACATGATCAGGTAGATTTTGCTCCTTTAACCAAGCATGCCTTCTAATTAACTGCGGCCCTGCAGGAGGCCTCCAGAGAATCAAAATCACATTGCAAAGTATGCTTTCCAACTTGTTCAGCTGCATGCAATACATCCTGCATTTCCTTGTTTTCTGCACATTCAGAGTTTAACAATATTTTCTGTTTAAGCAATGCCATGACATGTTGCTGATATTTAACATATGAAACTGACAGTTTAAGGCCCTTATAGCCTGGGTAGCAGATGTGTATACCTTTTTCCCCATCTATCCAGTGCCCTAGAATCTCTGTCAGAGGGGTTAGGGTTTTTGTGGAAGTGCTCCCTCATGGTATGTAAGGTTTCCCCAAAAGAGTAATCCTCAGGAGGAGAGGCTGAAGGAATAGATTCTTCAGCATCAGAATCTTCATAGAGGGGAAGAGAATATTCCTGATCAGAAGAGGAATCAGAAGAAATAGAAACCTGATCTGAAGATTCATAGTCTGTCTCTTGCCTAGGCCTCTTATCAGGAGGGGGATGTGTACCCCTGATCAAGGTAATCAAGTCTTCGGCCATTTTGAGCATCTGTTTTTTGGGCATGGAAGCATGTCCACATGGCTCTTGAGTTTGTTTCTTTGTCTTTGAAGGAGCTTTAGTCTTTATCTTTGAAACTAAAGTCGGTTTAGTGTATAGATGTTTAGGTCTGAATACACCCTCAGAAGCCGGTGCCTGCTCAGCGGCTCTGGACCCATCTGAAGGAATAGTGTCCGAGGCTCCAATACCTTGAGTTTCCAGCGGCATACCCGGCTCCACGTGGGAGTCGTAGCAGCCTGCGACTCTAAAGTAGCAGGCGTCAGGGGCTGCGAAAGCACCTCACTGCAAACCGGCGACTGGCTTAGAAGAAGCTTTGTCGTCGGTTTTGGGCCTCGGTTGTCTATCTTTTTCTTTGCGTTTTTTGTGAACTCCGGTAGTCGGATGGCTGATGACATTTCTGGATAATTAAACCTGCGTCCAAAATAGTTTAATGCAAAATCATACAGATGCTTAATAGTGCGTTGGTTAAATCTAGCACAAAACCAACAACCTGAAACGTTATGGTCAGGGCCTAGGCAAGGAATACACTAAGAATGAAAGTCCTTGTGAGGTATTTGCTTCCCACAAGAAATGCAATTATTAACTTTTTCTGACATCAGTCTGGAGCAAGAAAAAAGTTTCCTCAACAGGGTACTTAGCTTTAATGAAGACTTCGGACCTAAAATTTGAACACGAAAATCTCAGGAGTCGGCCGACCGGCACTTGCAAACTGCTTCTGCTTCGGGCACCACGTTGCAAGAAAGACTGAAGAAAATGGCGTCGGCTGCATCTTTTATACCCCTGACGACCTGATGTCAGGGAAGGGGCGACAGCAACTGATGCAGGACCCAAGACTTTGGAATTCAGGCCGACTGAGGGCAACCTGCCAGCAGGATTACCCAAATGTAATGACTGCAACAGTGAAACACGAAGAACATCTACTTCGGACAGCAGTAGTAGGTATTTCAAAACCTACTTGGGTGAAAAGAAAAAGGGATCAATACTTTAGAACGTACCCAAAAGACAAGCGTCATCCATTAGGTAAACTAAGTCATTCTGGTCGAAGCTTTCCTGGAAGCCAGTGCCACAGCCAGAGACAGTTATGAATTTAATTAATGTGTGATCAACAAAAGTAGCAGACATGAAACCAACAAGGACTGCAACAGTCAATGAAAGTAAAGAACATACATCGTCGACGGCTTACCTATAGTAAGTAAAAACAAAATATGATAAAAGATGCATTTGAATAACACGGCTACTACAATGACCCCTCCAAGTAGCATACAGTTTATATTCCAAGCACCTATTATGTTTAATTGGAAAGCGTTCGCAAATGCATGGTTACCCTAAGGTCCAAAATACACATATATATTGTGGAGAAAAATTGAAACAGGGTCTGCTAATAAAGTAAAAAATAAATAAAGACAAAAATGGTCATGAAGCCTAACTATACTTATTCTACCAACAAGGTACAATTTAGTAACGCAAAAAAGCAGACAAGTATGCAAACTTCCACACCATGATAAATTAGTTCATGTCTCAGGTTCCCATATTAAATGAAATTTAAAATATATTAATAATGAAAAAATTACCTCCTCATCATACTTCAGATTTCGTGCTGCTTTATCCTTTTCTTCAAAGAAAACTGTGCCTTCTAAACCAAACTTTGGGATTAACACTGAGATTGCATTTTTTCTCACAAACAAGACATATCCGTCTTCATCCACAATACCTTTACTTTTGAAGAACAGCTACAACAAAACAAGAAAACAATGAGTTCAACATGAAAATGCATAACTTTAAAGATATCACAAGGATTCATGTTGATTGACTGAAGACCCTGCACTCTGAACATAATTCACTGAAACCACTTTAGGCAAACTTTAGAGTAAGGCTTTTTTGGTGGGGGAAGCCCTCCTGCATCCCAGTACTCTCCAGACTTGAATATCTACTATGAGGTCACACAACAGTGGAGAAAAGTGAATGCTTAACTGTCAAACAAGGTGGTTTCCGTATGATGACTTCATATTAACAACATTTGCTGAAAGACTATAGATCTGAATAACACCTTGGATTATGTATGGTCTATGTTTACTGTGCTTTACAACATTTACATACTATAACATATAAAATAGTGATAACAGAATCAACAAGAAATGTAACTACATAAATGATACTACATGGCTAAGCTTACAGCAACTTCTGACAGTCAAGAAATGCCACAGCTACAATGGGGAATGTAATAAACTCACATTCCATGCTATCAGTTAGATTGTCTATGACCACATGCCAAACCTCATTTTAAAACAGACGATGACAAATGCCTACAGCATCTGCCAGCCGTCATCATTACTTAAGTTCAAAACATTTTAAGTCCAAATATAAAGTACTCGTGTGCTTTTTTGAATGAAGACCTTTCAAGTAAGAGTTCCAAGCAAAATAATGATGGCGTATGTTGCTGGCTTACAGAACAGCAAGTTACATGAGAGTACAGCAAGGTCAAGGTACACAGAAGGTAGCTAGAAGCAGCTAAGCAGGTAGAAGAAAGACTTTATCAAGAGTCAAGTCATAGAAGCTGTTAACAGAAAATGTATTTAAAGTTACAGACAGAACTAAAACTGAAGAGAAAGCAAAGAAAAGAAAAAATAAAAGCCCCTGGGGAAGAGTTGAGTGACTGAGATGATCAGTACTGTGTGCGAATTATAACGGCATGGCTTAGGGACCTGTTGGGAGAAGGAAGATGCAGATTTGCAGAAGGACTGAGATAACAGAAGCTGAGGTAGTGCAGATCAAAATGACTGGGGAGCACACACATGGTCAGTCAGGCACAAAGACACTGTAAGGCAGCTATAACCAGACAGAGAAATAAGCTCCTGAGCCGATGTGGGCCAAGATGTGAAGGAAAAGATTTTCATGATGGCTGTACACTGATCAAGAGCTATATTTCAGCTCTCCCAGTGTGAAAGCACACTGCCTGGTTGCCAGCAAAGAATATATTTAATGAAACTGAAAGAAAATCAACTGGAAAAGGTGAAAACACTGTCTGGGAAATATCATGCAGCTGTTCAGTGCAAAGCATTTCAAGTTTCAGCTTTTCTACAACAGACGGATTCCAGTAATACAGAGAAAAAGTAAATAAATAAAATGTACTAAGAGGTAATTAAAATAAATGAAACTGAATGAATAGCTACTCAAATAAGAAAAGGCTAAAAGAACACTCTGCAAAAATCAGAGGTTAAAATGAAGAAAAGACTGGCCAAGAATAAAGTTTCTTACGTAAAGCAGTTTCACAAAATGGTGGAGTTCGAAAACAGATCACACAGAGAAAAACTGAAATTTTCTGCTGTACCAGAGAAACTGGAAGGAAAAGACTGTATCAACTTTGTGAAAGTACAAATAAGAAACTGGATTGGTATTTCCACAGCAGGATTTGTTAACTGAAATCTCATATTCAGCACGTTTCACTCCTGGCCATGGGAAAGGAGACAAAACTTGTAAAGATGCAATCATGCTAGCAGAAATAGTTGATCCTGATAAAACTATGTCAGAAGGGAAACATTAAAAATTGAGGGACAACAGAGTGTCTGTGGAAAATGATAATTTACTGTACACTAGGAAGAAGACAAGAAAATATATCCCAGCAATCAGGGAACGTGAAGATGTAGGTATGACATTCAAGCTGCTGCATCCAGCTGTCTTCAGAATATTTTTTTCCTGGAGGTTCAAAGACATTTTTGGAGGCAGAACAGGTTAAGGAGGAAATAAAAAAATTTAACCAACAGAATGTGAGCCAGCAAACAGAAGGGTACTGTGATTCTCATTCTTTTGACAATAAAGCTCAGAGATTTTGCCAGTGAAATATTTCACAATGTTCCAAAGGAAATGCTTGAGAGAGAGAAAAAAAGCACAGGAGTTTACTAGAAGAATCGGGAGTACCTTGGACTTGAAGCAGAGTCTATTGTTGGGAGATGGATATGAAGAGAAAGACCAGTATCAATAAAATTAGTGAATAAATAGGAAACTATAAAGCATCAGTCACATTTGCAAAATACTGCTTTGCAAGAAAAAGTGGCTGAGAAAGACTGGACTTTTGTTGACTGTGTTAAACTTGTAGGTGGACTGTAAAGCATATACCCCACTTTTTGTTATCAATGTTTAGAAAGACACTAGAATGAAAAAAGCTGAGAGTAAATCAATTTTTGTTCTTAACATTTGTGTAAAACATTTCAAGATAAAAATGCATGTTATAGTAAAGTACTTTTGTGTACTGTGTAGTCGAGGTATTTTTAAATGAGGAAGAGTTTTCAGTGAATGATGTATGTTAAAGTAAACTACATTTTAGCTGCAAAAGTAAACAAGTACTTTTTACCTGCAAGAACTATGGACTTTTACTGTGTAACAAGAGAAGAAAGGCTGGACAAAAGCAAGTTTAACTTAATAAGCTATGATCTTAAATTGTTGGGGTGGGCTATAAAAGTGCACTGATTATATGCAGAATTAAGATATTTTCTCTTAATTTTTATAAGGGTGAATGTTTAGATTAATCTCTAGGCTTAAACTACAAACAGGTGTTTTCTGAAAGAAAATATGCTTAAAAAAGACAAAATAATGAAAGCTACAAAAATGGTAAGTTTTTTTTGTGCATTAACAAAATGTTCTTAGCAGGAGTCGTGTGTGCAGCAGAAGACAGCTGTACTTTCTGTTCTAACAGAAATGTACACAGAGTTACTAACTTTTTTCCTCATTCCTGACTATTTTTTTATATGGAAATACACTGTCTGCAAGCGCAAACAATCCAAAGAGTAAACAGCATTCTTTGCCAAGGGAAATGCAAAATTTAATTGTACAATGGCAAGCAGTTAAGTTATAAAGTTTGAAATTTCGGGAAGTCAAAACAGATGGCAGCCTTAGTACTTTAATGCATTAAATAGAACACTGTACAATTTAGTTTTGTTTAAAGAAAGCAAGTGCACTTTTTTAGGGCTACAAGTTAATATTTACTGAAAGCATACAAGCCATTTCTTACATCTGGGAGCGGAACAGATGTATGAAAAGATAAGGCAGTGATCAATATAAGTGGGAACATAAGTTGTAACATGCGCTTTAGCATGGGTAACCTTAATTTTAGATTATGTAAAGCCTGTGGGTGCAACTGTCCATTTGGGACAACTGTTCCTATCTGGAAGGTTAATTTTTGTTGTCTGAAGATGACCATAATGCACATAGTTTTGTGCATTTACTCTAAATTAACAGGGGATGAGGGAGTTGTGAAAAAGTATTCAGGTTTTTGTTTGGGTTTTTTGTTAATACTAAAAGTCTTGAAAAATGTGACATAGGTTCAAAGAGAGATGAGAAGAAACAACTTTATAAAAGATCAGCCTGCAAGACTTTAGTGTGTGCATGTAAGACAAAAGTTGGAAATGCACATTAAAAAAAATCTGTCATGTACAATAGGTGGGAACGATAGCTTTTTATAATGGCTATGTTACCCATATTATCTTGGAATGTAAAAGGTCTTAGGGGTACAGACAAAAAGGACAGAAAACTGACTTATATTAAGAAATGCAAAGTGCAAAAAGCAATGAGTTAGGAGACATGGAAATAAATGAGCATGCACATTTGACAAAAAGGATATCAGGATAGATATTTTGCAGAATATCTGGGACAAAGGAAAAGGTGAATAACATTACTGCTTGGTAGAGATGCTCCAATAATGACAGAAGACGAAAAAAGACAAATGGTAGATTTGTGGGCGTGAAGGGCTATTGGCACAGGAGGAGGAATACAATGGCATGTATTTATATTCCACCAAAAACTGCTATTAAGCAGCATAAAACATTTGGGAGAAATAATCATCTTTTGGCAGGTATTAATACCTAGAGTTGTGGGGCCAGGAACTTGGTTTGTAACAAAGATGTATCAGAGGGACCTAGATAGGAAAAAAATAACAAAAGAGGGTAGATTTCTGGAGCAATTTATGAAAATTCATGGTATGGAAGATACGAGTTTAGTGGTAGGAACTCAAAATTTACATATTATTCCCAAAGTTACAATAACTAGGCTAAAATGGATAGAAATTATGTTTCACAGGAACATGTACATTTAATTAAAAGCTTAAACACATATCAAAAAACCAAACTCGACAAAAGCAAAACTGTAGAAAAAACAAAACTGGATACGCTCCAAGCCAACTAATCAAGTAGTCAATCAAACTACATATAGTGAGGATATTCACTTTTTAACTATTGACGTGAAGGACTTATATTCTTCCATTCCTCACTCAGTAGCTTTAGATTGGATTCCAGCAATGTTGACCTTAAAAAAGGCCCCAGCTAAAGACATTCAACTGGTTAGCGATCTGTTAGACATCATTTTGTCTTACAATTTTGTGTCTTTCAACAACAGATTTTTTCTTCAGTTGATAGGTGTGCCGATGAGTTCCCCATGTGGAGCCAGTGTGGCTAACCGGGCCATGGCCTACTGGGAGAGGGAGTATATCTTATCTAATCCTCTATTTGTGGACAAGGTATTGTCGTATACACGGTTCCTGGATGATATTTTTATCATCCTGAAAGACAACAAAGAGATAGCTACCATACTGTTAAATTTGTTCAATTCGTTTACAAATTTCCTTCAGTTCACTCACAGTTTTGCTTTAGACCGGGTAGCATACCTGGATGTAGATCTCATGAAGGACAAAGATAAAGGATGCTACGTAGCTAAGATCTACAGGAAGGAATCCTTTTCCAATAGCTGTGTTCATTTTAATAGCTGTCATCTATTTTCCCAAAAGAGATCAATTATTAAAGGCCAACTGGTTAGAGCTGCCCGTATGGTGTCTAGAGACTGTGACTTTCTAGAGGAATGTGCCTTTATGGCAGGTCTTTTCCTGAACAGGGGTTACCCTGCTGGCCTCATTAATGACCTTTAGAGGGCGGTTCAAAATAATAGAGTTACTGGTGTTTATGTACCAATTTTAAAATAAGACATCATAGTGCAGGGTAATCTTGAAGTGAAGAGGGATGAAGTCACCTCAATGTCCAAAAGCTTCATACTAACATACAGTATGGATGCTAAAGAGATATTTTCTATCATAATGAAAAACTGGAACCTGATAACTCAGGATGATTCTATTTGTAGATTATTGGTTGAATCACCAAGAATAGTGTTCAAGAGAGGTTTCAACCTCAAAAGTATAGTGGAGAAAAAAATCAAAGTTTCTCAGCACTAGGGATGGAATGTTTAAGTGCAATATGTGCCGGTACTGCAGCTATATAAAGACAGGGTCAAGATATGAAATTAGGGACTCTGTATATCGTATAGTGGGTAGATTCAATTCTTCTAGCATACAAGTGATGTAACTTGGCCCAGTGTTCATGTTGTCCAGCTATCTATGTCGGGAAGACCGACAGAAAATTACATGAACGCATATACGAACATCTATATGCTATTAGGAAAGGCAAGATGGAAAACGCCCTAGCCAAGCATATAGTAGAGAACCCCAACCATAAGTTCTTGTTTTTAATTATAGATCAAGTAAAATCTGATGGCAGGGGAGGGCCCACATCCCTCCATTTGGAGAGTAGAGAGTTGTCAGGGCAACTTAGGTTAGATGCCTATCATGTCCATGGCATCAACGGCATGTTGTCTATAGCTTGCCTATTAAAACTCAAGAGGTTAAGCAGATAAATTACTGTTTGGAATTTATATGATTCTTTTCTGCAGTTAATACAGTTTTCCTTGTTCATTATGATACTTGATTATGCATTATTGTATATACACGATCCCATTCTATTTTTTTGTCAGCGGTTCTATTAGAAAGCCCCTTTTGTTAGGGTATGTCCGGCATAGTTTATGTTTTCATTTGGTTCTTAGTAATGTTTAGGGTTTGTTGTAGCCCCCCCCCCCCCCTTTTTACCCAGTTTCCGTACCAATGAGATTATAGCTCATTTAGCTAGTTAGTGTACAGGGTTAGTTCAGTTTTCCTTGGCTACCTTGTTTCGCAAGGTTTGATTAGTTGTTGCTGTTGCGATATTTATATGCATAAAGTATGTTCATACTAGTGTACAGTACTGCAGTTCAATATAATCGATGATTTGTTTTTATTGTAAGGGGACATCTCATATTTAGCACGCTCGCTAAGTTTTATTATTTTCATTACAGAGTCTAAAGAGAGTTCATATTGGGATAGGAAGAGTTTTGTGATCTATTCATTTACGTTGGTGTTACATGGGCTAGTCAGTTGTTTTAAGTCTTATTCAGTATTGTTCAGCAACAGCACCTTAGTCATAGGGGTTTAATGTACTTGATTTTACAAATTTGTTTGTATATTTCTTTGACCAACTTTTTTGGACTTATACATTGTGCCTTTGTCCTTACATTTTGCAGGGATTTTTTTTATAATATTTTAAAATATTTTTAACATTTTTAACATTTTAATCGATAGATGTATTCAATGTTTTAGTATGTTTACTTAGTTTCTGAAAATCATAGGATTTAGTATTCGTGGGCATGTCGGTATTTGTCTGATACAACACAGAGACCATGTGACCTTTTTAAAAAAATTTGTATTTAAGGTAACTGTTTGTGACAGACTCTGTTTTCCGTTTCTGATGAAGTTGGAGTGTTACTGATGAAAAGCCTTTGTATTGTGCTTAAATAAAAAGTTTACGTGTTCTGGAGTTTCGGATTTAGTGATTCCGTATTATAGAACAACCCGTTGGTTTGGAGCTTATCCAGACATATTAAATAACACTTTTAGATAATGCAAAGATAAAAACTAAGATCAAAATATAGGGTGATGAAGTAAAAATTAGAGAGGTGCTTTCCCTCCTAATTGTTAAAAGCAGAGGAATTTAAAGCATGGTTAGTTGAAGTTATTTAGGGAAGACTAACATAAGTGATCACTAGTGAGTGGGATAAAATTAAATGGCAGTTTAAAAAGACAGTAAAAAAGAAAAAGATATGGTTAAGAAGCAATACAAATTATTTAGTGTCTGCAAAGATGAAATTATTGCAGAACAAGGGGAGGTGCAATTGCGGAATGCCAAAGAGAAAATAAGATAGAATTTAGATAATTCTCACAAGTTTAGAAAGACTACTGTTAACCAACTAGTTTTTGATAATGAAAGTAAGATACTCCAAACAGAAAAAGCAAGCTTGTAAACATAAAAATAATAAAAAACAGTCACCAGA
Organism: Protopterus annectens; assembly: GCF_019279795.1. Classification (NCBI taxonomy): domain Eukaryota; kingdom Metazoa; phylum Chordata; order Ceratodontiformes; family Protopteridae; genus Protopterus; species Protopterus annectens. The sequence goes on along the minus strand of NC_056735.1, from coordinate 1,974,665,098 downwards.
GAAATAAATCGATGGTCTTCCACTTTTAATACACCAACAAACACAGCAGTACCAAACGACTAAGTGCTTTCACCAGGCTACAAACCACTGGCTTCTTCAGTGTCATTTGGTTTAACATCCACAGTTCATTATATACAAACATTTAATTGGTTACATCACCACTTAACCCAATGACTTAACTAACTTCAATGATAAACTCAATTCATGTCTTTTCACCTTTCCTACACCTAAAATTTAAAAACTAAAACACTATAATGCTAGAAGGAAATTTTTTGTTCATATCAAAGTTATAACTGACTTGAAACAGTCATGTTATTTTAAAAAAAAAACATACAAATTTATAGGCAAGATGTTCAACCTATTACTACTGTTGTAACCCTTAACTTGTAGTACATCTACATGGTTACACTAAAAAGTGTCTTCATTAACATTTTAAACCTACTGGTGTTTACCAAACTCTATTCACCATAATGACTGTTAAAATAATATATTTTTCAGTTACACTTTATTTGACTTTAATTTTAAAATGGGCAACAGAGAAATAGCATCATTTAAGCCAGGCAACTTCAGGGCATTTAATCTTAATTGCCAGGTTGTCTCTTGAGCTCCAACCTTGTTGTTAATATCACAACCCCTTTCACCCATAGTTACCCGGCCTATAATAAAGAATGTAAACTTCTTAAAATTCTTACACATTTTTGAATGTAAAAAAAGTGCATTATGTTCATCCTTTCTATTAATACATCTCAGATGTTCTGAAATTCTATCATGCAGCCTCCTAATGGTTTTACCCACATAAAATCCATCACATGAAATGCATGAAGCAACATAAACAATATTTTTGGTGTTACAATTACATATCCCTGGATATGGAATTGTGTATTTAAAACCATAAACACATAAGTATGGTCCCTCATTTATATATCTACAATATTTACACATGGCACATTTCTTCATACAAGATTTTCTTCCAGTGTTGATTTCTCTTTCAAGTATACCCTTTATGTTGTTCCCTCTACTATAAACTATTGATGGTTCAGGTCCTAAAATAACTTTAAGGTTGTGACAAAGGCAAAACTTCCAGGCATTTCTCAAACTTGTCACCAATTCCTGAGCTCTGTCATTATATTTAAGTACAAGGTTGGCACCTAACTTTTCTAAGTTATCATCACTCTTTGTGATAGGTGCCGTGTTCCGTATAATGGGGATGTAACAGGTTTCCTTTTTTCTCAATCTCTCTTTTGATGTTTAATAATAGTTTGAGCGGGTACCCCCTTGTCTAAGAACATTCCTATTAACTTGTATAATTCATTTTTAAAGGTTGAGTCGTCACTGACCAGTCTAGATGTTCTCACCATTTGGCCCTTAATAATGCCTTTCCTTTGGTGATAGGGGTGACAACGATCAAAGTGTAGTAGTGAGCTGGAACACGATTCCTTTCTATAAATGTTACTACATAAACCTTGACTTGTTTTTTTGATAGTTATATCCAAAAAAATAATCTCCTCATTGTGCCATACGTGTGTAAATTTAACAAATTCTGTTGTGTTTAAATAATCGATAAACTCTGTAATAGAGGTTCCATCCCCTTTCCATAATATTAATATATCATCTAAAAATCTGTTGTATGACAGTATCTTGTCTTTATATTCAGATGAAAAAATGTACAATTCCTCCCAGGAAAGTAATACTAAATTAGCAAATACTGGAGCACATCTGGCTCCCATTGCTACACCCGTTAGTTGCTGGTAAGTTTCTCCTTCAAAACTGATAAAATTGTTCTTCAAGACCATTTCCATAAGGTCTATGAGCAAATTGATTCTATTTTTGCCCATCATCTTACTTTTTGAGAGACTCTCGTAAAACATAGTAAGCCCTTGTTCATGGGGTATAACTGTGAATAAATTAACTACATCCACTGTTAAAAAAAACAAAGTTATTGTCTTTAACTTGTCTAAAGCTCTTAAGACAGTGCCACGGATCTCTCAAAATATGTCCAGCTTCTTCAACTACTATTTTAGACCAAGTGTCCACAAAGGAAGCAAGAAGCTCTGTCTTAGAGCCCCTAGCTGCAGCTATCGGTCTAAATGGAGGGTTCCTCACCTCTTTGTGGACCTTGGGAATTCCAAACATGACTGGCAAAGTTGGAAATTTTACTAATAAGTAGTTGAATTCTATTCATTAATCACCCCCTGGAAAAGTGCATCCTGAAGATATAGGTCTGTCTTTAGATAAGCTCTATGTAGTTCATTTTTTGATGTTCTCCTGCAAGTAGTCTCATCATCAAGTAAAAATTAGAGGGGTGCTTTCCCACCTAATTGTTAAAAGCAGAGGAATTTAAAGCATGGTTAGTGGAAGTTATTTAAGAGTTATTAGGGAAGACTAACATAAGTGATCACTAGTGAGTGGGATAAAATGAAATGGCAGTTTAAAAAGATAGTAAAAAAAAGATATGGTTAAGAAGCAATACAAATTATTTAGTGTCTGCAAAGATGAAATTATTGCAGAACAAGAGGAGGTGCAATTACGGAGTGCCAAAGACAAAATAAGAAAAAATAAAATAAAAAATAAGATAGAATTTAGATAATTCTCACAAGTTTAGAAAGACTACTGTTAACCAACTAGTTTTTGATAACCCTGGGATGTGTCCACTCTGGGCCAGTAATCAAGGAGCCTGAATCCTCACCACTGACACTGGAGAGAGGCATTCACTTTGAACAAAAATGGATATACTCAGTATTTCCAGATGCAGACCTCTGTGCATCAAGCACAGTTTCCCTTAAGAGAACACAGTCAGCCCAGGGTCTGGATTTATCTGTCTCCCTCCAGGTCCCCAGTAAGACTCCCCCACTGGCACAGCTTCAGAGTTAAGTCCTCAGCCGAGGGCCCAAGCCAAGTCCTCCACCACTCTCTCTGTGAGACCAGTGCTTCATGTCCCTGTTACTGACACACACACACACACACACACACACACACACACACACACACACACTAGAAAGGATGGCACAGGTTTACTAGCTAAGCCCCCTTCTGCCCAGACTATACGGTAGTTATCACTGCCACCAGGCACTATAAAGCCAGCTACCTAAGGCTCTTGCAAGTGTACCCAATTATACTGAGCAAAATTAATATTAATACAAATGGTAATGTTGCCAAAACAGCCATCCTTTCAGGAGTGGCCACAGTTATCACCAAATAAATATATGCAAATACAAAGCTTAAATATTTTTTCTAAAAGAACCAACCGCAATGAAAAGTTTAAATATATTTAGTAGTAATACAAGATTATGAAAATACTAAATATTTACTTACAGTAAACACCCGAGTTTCAGTCACAGGAAATACTGAAAATAACACAGCTGGAAAGAGTTACACAGTTACAGAAAAACAATACTATTCTCACTATATTTTCCTGACTGATCTAGAAAATTACTGTTCGTACTTACTGAATACAGCAAGACAAGATAAAGTGGGGTTGAGTGATCCTTGCTGTCAGATCCAAGACAGAATGCAGAATACTGTGAGCAGACTCCTACTAATATCTAAATATTATTTCTGGCTTATAGAATGACATCACAAACATCTGGTCATCTGGCTCGGTTTCCCACACTATCCCTCATCACTAGAAGCTACCAGGATTTCTGCACCTACACATCAATAACACACACACACGCACGCACGCACGCACACACACACACACACACACACACACACACACACACACGAGCATTGCTCAGATCTGGTGCAGCTGCTGGAAGCCATAAAACCATAAAGTCTCTCCCTTCTTTATACAAGAGCTAGTAAACCATACTACTTACAGACATCGAGTCTCTGGCTTCATTCAAAACTGTGAGATAACATCTTTATCGCCTAGGCCAAGTAGTTTAATTTTCTTAGCTATTTTTCAAAGTCAGGTGGATTGACATTAATCTTTTTTCTTTTAGTATCCTCTGTTACCATATATATATATATATATAACAGTTACAATAATGTATGTACAATTATTTGCTGCCCAGCAGGGCACACTATTGATACATTTTTAACACAAGAAGCTTTACAAATACATTTTTCAACACAAGCATCTGTACAAATCAGTTTGATATACAAATGACATACAATTCTTTACAAAAGTCCAGCTAGCTGTGCTGGCCTATGTTACACATCCAGTGCCCTACTTCTCCTGGCATGGCTGGCACTACCTTCTGTTGTCACAAACCCCACAGTATAAAAATTTTTTACCTCAGCGACTTAAGCAGCAGAAAGTAGAAAGTACTGTCGCAAAACTTAGGGAGGTTATAACAAGAAAAATAACCTGAGATTCTGTAGAGGTATTGGAGAAATTTTGTGAAAATTTGTATAAAGATGAGAAATGTGAAAATTGAGAAAGGCATAAATGGAAATATGTATGGAAGACAATTATACCAAGGTTAGACTGAGATGAAGCTCAACAAATAGAAGTTATGTCCTTACCATAACGTTCCATGTGGAGTGTTCATCTCGCCTTTGTTCTTACACATGGGTTCGGAGCCGATCCTCGGCTCCGTGCCGGCCTCTTGCAAGCTCTGCATCGAGAAGAAGCTCGAGACAATCTAATACCCACAATCCCCCTCTGCCTTTACCTCAGATCTAGTTTGCAAGCAAACCAATCTACAGAGAGAGCACATTCATGCTTACATCACATATGCACAGAAAGAATCTATACATAACTATATATATATATATAAGCCAAATAGACATATATAAATATATATGCCAACTATGTACAGAATATTGCAACAGCAGCAGAATGCTCCTGGCCAGGCATCAAAAGAACGTTCTTCCTAAGGGCGGGAGGGTGGGACTGTAAGAACAAAGGCGAGATGAACACTCCACATGGAACGTTATGGTAAGGACATAACTTCTATATGTGATAGTGTTCAATCTCGCCGTTTGTTCTTACACATGGGTAGCGTCCCTAGCTCCTTGTTCCTGAGGAACTCACGGAAGGACGTTCTTGAGCACAGTGGAACCAAAGGTTGCCCTGTCCCTAGAAACCTTGTCTACCTTATAATGAGAAATGAATGTATGTGGCTTAGACCAAGTAGCAGCCGCACAAATAGCGTCAGTGGTAGGCGGGCTGCATGAGCCAAAGATGTAGACACTGACCTTGTGGAATGTCCTTTGGGTTTGTGCAAAAGGGTTTGATTTGAAGAATCGTAGACATAGATTATACAATCCGTTAACCATTTAGAAAGAGTTCTTTTGGTAACTGCAAGTCCTTTCCTGCTATCAGCAAAAGCCACAAAGAGTTGATCAGTTTTTCTGTGATCTTTTGTTCTATCCAAGTAAAATCTTAGCTGTCTGTGAACATCTAATTTGTGTAACATATACTCCATTTTGTTGGAGTGGTTTTTGAAGAAAGTGGGTAATTCAATGGACTGATTAATATTGTTAATAGAACACACTTTAGGGAGGAAGGATGAATTGGTTCAAGAGAAACTCTGTCAGAGTGAAAGATCAAATAAGGGTGCTTGATGGAGAGAGCCTGAAGTTCAGATACTCGCCTAGCGGAAGTAATGGCTACCAAAAAGAGTCTTCCAGGTCAAAAATTTTAATGGGCAAGAAGAGGCAGGTTCAAATTAGTTCAACATTAATTTAGATAACAACAAGTTTAGACTCCAAGGTGACGTAGGAGATCTGACCGGTGGTCTAATATGAAAAACCCCTTTTAAAAAGGCTTTACAAAGTCTGTGAGCCATAACAGGAGCTCCACATTCTTCCACATGGAAATTTGAAATGGCAGCCAATTGAACTCTTAGTGTAGCAGGAGAAGCACCCTGATGGAATAAGTCCGTTAAAAACTCTAATATCTTATTCAAAGGAGCTATAAAAGGATCCACTTGGTGTGTATTCGCCCAGAATACAAATCGCTTCCATTTGCTAGAATATGTTTTAGTAGTGGAAGCTTTATGGGAGGCCACCAATATATCCTGGACTGCTGGCGACAAAAGATCAGACCTGGCTAAGTTGGGAATTGGAGCAGCCAAGCTGCTAGATGGAGGGACAGGAGCGCGGGATGGGGAACCCCTGACGAGTGAGTCAATAGGTCTGGCTCTGGGTCCAGAATCCAGGGTCCCCGAATGCAGTGTATCTTCAGGAAGGGAAACCAAATTTGACGAGACCAGAATGGGGCAATGAGGATTATTGTCCTGTGTAGGTTCCTGGCTTTCTGGAGAAACTTTGATATCAGAGGAAATGGAGGAAATGCGTACAGGAGTCCCGGGGGCCAATCGTGAACCAGTGCGTCCCTGGGGACTTCCCCTGGAGGGGGTAATAGGGCAAAGTAGCTCCTGCATTTGGCGTTCATTGGAGACGCAAACAGATCGCAGGAAGGCTGGCCCCACTTGCGAAAAATCCTTTTCGCTACTGACTGTTTTAGGGACCACTCGTGCGGTAACAGAATTGCTCTGCTGAGCCTGTCGGCTATGACGTTGGATCACCCCGGGATGTGCGTTGCTATTAGAAAGCGACCCGTGGATTCCGCCCACTGCCAGATTCTCATGGCCTCTCTGCATAGCTGATAGGATTTGGTTCCCCCTTGCTTGTTTATGTACCAGACTACAGACATGTTGTCTGTCTGAACTGCAATAGTTCCCAGAGGAAGAAGGGGAGCAAAGTGTTGCAACGCTAGAAACACTGCCCTCAACTCTAGAACATTGATGTGCAGATTGTACTCCAAATTGGTCCATTCGCCTTGGACTGTCTGTCCCTGAAAGATGCCCCCCCACCCTATCAGGGAAGCGTCCGTGGTCACCGTAACTGTGGGCGTGGGTAGCATAAACGGTCTCCCCTTGGAAAGGTTGCACGTTTGAAGCCACCAGTTTAGATCTGTTTTGCATGTCTTTGTTATAAGAATCTCGTGTGTTAGAGGTAGTTGTTGAAACGACCATTGTGCAAACAGCAGCCATTGTAGGACTCTCATGTGCAGCCTTCCCAAGGGTATTGCAATAAGGGAGGCTGACATGAGGCCCAACACCTTCAGTACCAGTTTTGCAGGAGATTTCCTTGACAAGAGTAGAAGACGTATATGAGTCTGAAGTGATAATATCCTTTCTGGGGGAAGCCTCAGAGTCAACTGACGTGTGTTTAATTCTGCTCCTATGAACAAGATATTTTGTGATGGCTGAAGTAAGGATTTTCCGAAGTTTACGGAAATTCCTAGGTGAACACACAGTTGAAGAGCAAAGTCTCTGGCCTGTAATAGTTGACGCTGGGTGGTGGCAGAAAGGAGCCAGTCGTCCAGATACGGAAACACCTGGAATCCTTGGCGTCTCAAGTGAGACGCTACCACTGCCATGCATTTGGTGAAGACCCTGGGGGCTGAGGTCAGACCAAAGGGCAGGGCTCGAAATTGAAAGTGACTGGCGCCCAGCCGGAAGCGCAGATGATCTCTGGATGCCCTGGCCATTTTGATGTGGTAGTATGCATCTTCTAGATCTATTGAGCACATCCAGTCGTCCTTCTGTAAGAATGGAAGGATCGATTGAAGCGTGACCATTCGGAACTTTTCTTTCCTGACAAAGGTATTGAGGTAGCTTAGGTCCAGAATGGGCCTCCAGTCCCCTGTTTTCTTTGGAACTAAAAAGAACCTTGAGTAAGTCCCGAATCCTTGCTGGTCCGCTGGGACTGGTTGGATGACTCTTTTTTCTAGCAGCTTTGAAATTTCTATGGCTGCTGGCTCTCGCAGATGGGGCGGTACATCTGGGTGTCTTTTCTTTGGGATGGGATGAGATAGAAAGGGTATGTTGTAACCACGCTTTTTACCCACTTGTCTGTAGTTAAATTTTGCCAGGCCTGAGGGTATAAAGCTAAGTGACCCCCGACTGCCTCCAGAGCAGGACAGTCGGGCCTCCTCTCAGGAGTGCTGGAAAGGTTTACCAGGGAGTGTCTCCCTGTCACCTTGATGTTGCGGACCACCTCTGCCGCCAGGGCGGCGTCTTCCACCTCTAACCCCTCCTCTGCCTCTAGAGGGGGCGTCTCCCTGTGTGCCTGGGAAAGATCCTTGGGGTTTTCGAAACCACATTTTTCCACCACATTGCCCTTTGGGGTACGGTCTGGTTGGGGTGGAAAAACGGACTCCGACAGCAGACAGAGTCTTTCCCTCCTGTTCACACCGGGTAAGGGTCTCCTTTACTTTGGGGCCAAAAAGAGTGGCACCGTCAAATGGGGCGTTAGTAAAGGAAGACTTGAAGGCTTCCGCAAAGGAGCATAAGCGCATCCAGGATTGTCTGCGAAGAGCAATCGCTGAAGCTGCTGCCCTACTCGAACCTTCGGCTGCGTAGGAAATCAGCCTCATGGACGAGTTAACAATCGATGTAAGGGTATTAAGTTGCGCTGTCACTTTCTCTGAGACAGCTGCATCTGTAGTACCCTGGAGGGTATCTCCCAACTCTTTGACTAGATCCCTCTGTAGACGTGTAAAATGGGTCAAATAGTTCAGGGATCGCATGGAAAAAGCCGCTGAACTAAAATGCGCTTCCCGTATCTATCCATCGTCCTAGAATCTTTATTAGGAGGATGGACAGATGAAGAAGACTCCGACATCTCCTTTTTCGTGGCTGCTGCCACCACCATAGCGTCTACTGGAACTCCTTTTGTTAGGTAGGACTTGTCCTGAGGTGCCGTGATGTATTTATTAGGTTTCCTTGGAACTGGTTCCACTGTGTCAGGAGCACCTCACGCCCTTCGAGCAATTAGTTCCATTAGTTCGTCGAAGGGCGGAGTGACCCAGGAGGAAGAAGGGCGAGCACCAAATGCCTTCAGCAGAACTGACTCATCCTCAGAAGGGGGAAGGGACTGCCAGTCACCTCTCTGTTTCAGGATCTCCAATATGTCCGAAAAGAGACATCTTCCGAAGGTGACTTAGGGGACCCCTCTGACTCATCTAAGTCAGTATCAGATGTCAAGGATTCCTGTGGAGAATCCAAGTGTCGCCTCTTACACAATCTTTTCCTAGGGACTTCTTCGTGGGGAGCATCCGAAGAAGCCTCGGAGGAAGAGGGGGCACCCTCCAGGGGTGGCTGAGACACTGGTGCCCGACGCTTGGATGTGGCCATGGGTGCAGATGAGGATAACGGCCCTTTATGGGGAGGAGAGGTTGCTTCCACTGATGTGGTTGTCTGGGTAGACAACACCTTCCTCATCAGGTCGAACGCTCCCGGGTCCCGCATCGAAGAGTCTCCCGGTTCCGAGGAAATGGGAAGAATCCCCGACACGGGCACCGAAGGCATCGACCCCGAGGACGGAGCCGAATCGATCCGCCGAGGCCCCGAGGGGGAGAGTCGGAACCGAAACGTCGGTTCGACTCTCGGCCCCGGAACCAAGGACAGACCGTCGGCTCCGAGACTCCGGTATCGGGTCCGACGGAGTCGAGGTGAGAGGAACAGACCGAGAAAAGGACGGTTCTGGACCCGAGGGCTCCACAATCAGTAGATCAGCCTCTTCCGGCTCCAAAGACTGAATCGGTCTCGGAGGAGGAATGGATGGAGATACCGGGAGGCCTTCAAGTTTCGACACCAACTGGGTGGAAACCGAAATAAGTTTGGACAGGGCCGAATGCTCCAATAACTTCTGCACCACGCGATCCACATCGATATCAGAAAGTTTGGAGGAAGAACGGGTCGAAGGAACCGAAGACGGAGCCGACCTCAATAAGGTCGAAGGAGGGAGCTCCATCACCGGTTCCAAGACTCGAGGCTCAGGAACCGATACCAGTTGAACACTCGGCCCCGAAGTCTGTGGAACCGGTGATCTAACCTTTGCTGAAGAGCTCAGAGCCGATGACTTGGGCTCCGACATCTTCGATTCCTTAGAGGACTTCGATGCCTGGTCAGAAGCATCCAGAGCCTCCTAAAAAGAAGGTTTCAATAAACCTCTGTCCATTAGTTTCCTGCGCCTATCTGTCATGACCCTCCCACTAAAAGAGTGACAGATGGAACAGTCCTCTTGCAAGTGGAGAGGGCCAAGGCAGTAGACGCAGGAACTATGGTTGTCAGTCACTGACATTTTCTGGCCACACTGACAATGCTTGAAACCTGACTTCACCTTATCAGACATTATAGGAGTAAAAGACAAGTCCAGTAATGCAGTCAAATCCGTGAAAGTTTGTCAAATCCGATAAAAATTGTCAAATCCGGGATAAAAGTCAACTATTATTAAATTTATGAAGGGTTGTAGGCCCCGAAAAAAAATCTAACCGATAAAACTACTTAACGGCACCAAGAAATCAACCAGACCACAACACAATCATACAGTATAATACTGAAACATCAAATAGAATTAGAAAATCTAATAAAATATAACAAATAAGTTATATCTTAGCTTTAGACGCTCGAGCTAGCTCCCAACGATGCGAATGCAGCAGCGGCAAACTAGATCTAAGGTAAAGGCAGAGGGGGATTGTGGGTATTAGATTGTCTCTAGCTTCTTCTCGATGCAGAGCTTGCAAGAGGCCGGCACGGAGCCGAGGATCGGCTCCGAACCCATGTGTAAGAACAAACTGCGAGATTGAACACTATCACATCTAACAGTTAAGATAGGAGTAGATGATATAAAAATGGTGATGTATTATCAATCTACAGGAAAATCTCCAGTAAAAGATGGTATTCCTGTGGAAGTTTGGAAGTTAAGAGGAAAAAAGTAATAAATATCTGTAAGATTTTGTTTAGCCATATTGTAAAAGGAGGGGAAAGACCAACATCTTGGAAGAAAGTTGTGGTGGCTGTATTACGTAAAGACAGTAAAAATCCATCACAGGCAGGTTCATACAGACCCATTTCAATTTTATATCATGATTATAAAGTGTTTATGTATATACTAGCAAAAAGAATGGCAAAAGTGATAGATATGGATCTAACAGAACAGTGGAGATCCACACGGAAGTAGAATGTTAAGAAAATACTGCTGCTGTTGGTGCATGTTAATGCAGAGGAAGCATTCCACGGGGTAAGGTGGGACAAGCAGGATAATGGAAGCATTTGCATTTCCTGATACAATAACAGGGTTAATTAGGAGGATATTTGAAAGATCAGAGACAAGAATTAAAGTGGGATGGTTCCTCTCTGACAAGCTTCCTTTATTTGATGTATATTTACACCCAATGGCAAAGAAAATAAGGGACCAAAATTCAAGGATACGATTGGTATGGCAATCAAGAAAGGTTGGCCTTATTAGCAGACATTATTTTGCACCTGATAAATCCAGGAAAGTACATTTCACTGTTGTGAAACATTCTGAGACAGTTTCAAGTCTTATGGGGATATAACATTAATGAAGATAAAACAAAGGCTATAGCCATAAATTACGTACCCACACACGAACTGGCAAAGCAATACCCATGACATGGTAAGGTGAAATACTTATCAGTAAGATTAAAAGAACTTCTGTTATGGCAGCTAAAGATATATGGGAAGAGAGAAACAAGATAATACAAAAACTGAGAAACTCACAGCTCTTGTTTATGGATATGCATACATACATGCATGCACGCATGCATACATATATACAAATATTTCAAGCATGGGCTGTGACAAAGGGGGATAATGCCAACATAGCTATCTGCAATTTTGTAAATAATTATGTCATTTGTGAATATCAACATGATTTATACAAGATGCTTGTGTCACAACTGTATTAGAACTGTGTCTCATGCGTATATCCAACTGGTTTGTACAGATGTGTTCAATAAAAAGGTATTTTATAAAGTGCTTGTGCTTAAAATGTAACCACAGTGTGCCCTACTGGAACAGAACAGAAATATACATGCACTATTCTAATTGTTTAAATGTAAATATTTTTACAATGGAAACTGGAATACAGGAAGTTAACTTCAGAAAAATAGCTGAAATGAAATTACTTTATAGGCCCAGCAGGAGAAATAATGTCTGTGCTGAGAAGCTTTCTGTATTGTCTTCTGAGTGAACTAATCAATACCTCTAAAAGCACGAAGGAATGCAATTATTTTATGTCAAAGATCTAAGGTCTATGTATTTTCACAGGTAGATGATAAATACTGCCAGCTTCCAGCAGTGGTGGTTTCACCTGGGAAAGATTCAGATGACAAGAAATGTCATTCTGCAAGCATCCCAGCAGTAATATTTGAGATATTAATTTGAGAACTCTCTGAGAAAGACACATCAATCTGTATTCTGTCTTTGACCTGACAAGAACCATTCACCCACATCTGCCTTGCTCTGAAGAAGTTACTAGGGAATAGTATAATTCTCTAAGATATAGTCTGGAATATAACAAAGCTTAGTTTAGATAGTTTTCTTTACTTATTTGAGACTGTCCTTCAACGCTGTTTTAAATATTTCCTGTGATTTTGAACTCTGATGTCACTGTCATTATATACTGAGAATTTTCTTGCTCTTTTATTACTTATTATTAAATATATTTAAACCTTTCACTGTGGCTGATCTGTCTAGAGATATTTAAGTTTTGAGAGTACTTGCATATTTATTTTGTAAGTGTGTGTGCCACTCCCAACAGCCTTGCTCTTGGTCAAACTACCATTTGTATTAATATTATTACACAGTAAGATTGGAACCCTTTGTCAAGGGCCTTCAAATTAGCTGACAAGGAGTTGGCTGGTGGCAGTGATAACCACCTTATAGTCTGGGAAAAATGGGACACAGCTAATAAACATGTGCCAGTCTTTCCCAGGTGTGTGTGTGTGTATAAATCAAACCTCAAAGAGTGTGTGTGTGTTCATCTACTTGGGCAGGGACACAAATCATTGGTTGGACAGAGAGGGTGCTGGAGGGTCTTGGCTTGCCACTCAGCTGAGATTTCAACTCTATAGCTGTGGCAGTGGGGAGCCTTACTGGGGATCTGGAGAAAGGAGGAGAAACCATCTCTGAACTGACTGTGGTCTCTGTGTGCTCTTAAGGGAAATTGCTCTTGATGCAGAGAGTTACATCTGGAAATACTGTGTGTGTACCTGTTATCCTCCCAGTGTACATCCCCCACTGGTGCCAGTGGTGAGGATTGAGGCTCCTTGATTACTGGCCCAGTGGTGGTCATCACATGGACATTGATGCCCTTTCTAGCTTGCCAACATACCAAAACACCTGGTCTCATAAGTGTCCAGGCTGTTCTTAAAAAATATCTAAACTAGTATCTGCTTTAATGAAATATGGTAGTCTGTTCCACACATCTGTTGCCGTTTCAGAGAACCAATTAATACACTTCTCATTCCTACTGAATCTTCTACATATGTTGTCTGACGATTCTCTAGTACATTTTGATAACCCCAAACATACTTGTCTCTAAATGCCCTATATACCTGAATAGGATCTCCTCTTACATATCTATGAAAGACACTGTACAAGTTCAGGTATTTTAGACTTTTATAATAACTTAAATTTTCACATCCACGGATGCCCTTGGTATATTTCTGCTGTACTCATACTTGTTTGCTTATAAGGTTTGCATGTTGTTATTCCTTATTGCATGTTGTTATTCCTTACTCAAGTTTGGGTCTAATGTAACTAACAATGACTTTATCATTTCTGATTTCTCAGACTTTGTAAATCTTTTTATACAACCTATAGTAACTATCATTTAACCAACTGGTTGATATGATTAAACAAACTCAAAAGCTGATCTACCAATATACCCAGGTCCTTAACTAAATCTACAGTTTCAATCACTGTGTGCTGTATTAAATATTCACATTTCAATTTATGTCTCCCAAATCTCATATGCTTAGATTTGATGCATTTATCAGCATATTATTCTCCTGTGCCCAAATGGTCAATTTAGTCAAGTTCATATGAAGACATGTCTTATTTGTAACACATGTAATCAGATGAACCAACATCAGGTCATCTGCAAATAGACTATAAAACACCTCAGATGAAAAGTTAGGTCTGAAAGATACAATCTAAACAAGCAAGGGCCTAGGACAGAGCCCTGTGGGACACCCTGACTGTAGCAAAGAATTTGACCTGTCCAATTGCTGTATTATATTTGCCACATCCTATTTGTAAGCCATGCAGCTATCCATCTTATCAAGAGTACATCAATACCTAGTTGTTCTAATTTACTGATCAGTGTTTTTGTTTGACCCTGTCAAAAGCTGAAGGTAAAGCTATATAAATTACATCACAGCACAATTTTTCATTCATAGCTGTTATATTGTTATAGATCATGTTATAGGTGCTAATAGATCTATTTTCAAACTATGCATGCGGATAAATGGTTTTAAGATCCAACTTATCCAATTCTGACAGTAACCTGCCCAATATTACCTTCTCCATTATTTTTCCACAACATGAAAATGGACTTAAGGGTCTACATGACTCCGGGTTTGTCCTATTCCTCTTTCCCTTAAAGACAGGTCTAATAAGCGCATGTCTCCAATCTTGAGGAATCTCCCCATATTTACATGACCTAGTAAATAATAGATATAATGGTAATGTAAGTTCTTGCTGAAGTGTTCTCAGGCCATTATTAATAATTCCATCTCCTTCCTGTGCTTTATTTGGATCCAGTTTGCACAGTTCTTTTTAAATACAAACTAATTTGACTCCAGTTTCTGAGGTTACCTGGATGTCATTAGGACAATTTATCACCCTGTTTGTGGAGCCAAACTGTTTTGCATAAGATTTTGTGAATGTATACATAATCTGTTGTGTCTGAGAATGCATTTTAGAATCTACTCATAGTTTATCTACTTGTCTGTCTTTAATCCTTCCACATCTTATGCATCTATAAGAAGGTCTCCTATTATGCTTAATATCTTTATATAAAATTTTCTTTAAATTTTTCTTGATCTTCTCTCACACTATACTTCATTTATCCAGCTTGTTTACTTAGGTTTTCAAATTTGTAGTTAGACCTCGCTCCCATTTCTTATATATTTTTTGTCTCTCACCTTAATCAGGTGTCTTTGTCTTGTTCTTATAAAAATATATCCCCCTGAAGTTGTAAGCCTAGATCCTGATGTTAAACATTTTTTGTTTTGATTTTTTGCACTCAAACAATTTCTCTTTCAAAACTTTCCACATTCTATCTGCAGTTTTTCCACTGAACACGTCACTCCAATTGGTTTTACATAATAACTGTTTTGCTTGCATATAATCTGTAATTAATCTTTTGTGCATTGGTTTAGACTTCAGTTTGGCAGAATTGTCTAGCAACAAATTAACCTTTAGAACCCCATAACTGCACATCAATGGTGATAAAACTTGACTTGAAATAACAGTAATTTCTTTAGGAACACAATGTCTAGTATGTTCCGTTCCCTGGTAGGTTTGCAATATGAAGCAATTTTTGTTCCTGAACATACGTTGTGAATAGTTTCCTTAGTAATGTTGTTGAATCATTACTATTCCAATCTGTTTCTGGTAAATTTACGTCCCCAGCCACTATTATTCTTCCCTCCTGTGTTTCATGCAAGAATTGTATGAATTCCTCTAGGACATCAGCACTTCATTTTGGTGGTTTATACACTCCAACAATTGTTATATGTTCTAGAGTTGTCTTTATTGTCACAGTTACACAATCTATTGTATTGGTGCTATCATTGAACATACAATAATCAAAGGTCTCATAACTATCTTTAATCCCTATCATAACACCTCCACCTGTTTGTTTGTTAGAATGTCTGTTACAGTAAAAACATTTATACCCTGACAGAAAGTACAGTTGTGTACCTACCATAAATGTAGATGTTTGAGTGTATTCACTGTTGCAGTCATTACACTTGGGTTATCCTGCTGGCAAGCTACCCGCAGTAGGCCTGAATTCCAAAGTTCTGGTCCGGCGTTGATTGCGGTCACCCTCTTCCCTGACGTCAGTGCGCCAGGGGTATACAAGATGCAGCCGACGCCATTTTCATCAGTTTTTCTTGCCCCAGATGTCAGGTGCCCCCAAGAAGATAGGCAATACATAATGCTTATAAAAACATGCAGTAAAATAAAAACAATACCTTCATCTACAAGCAAATACACCACATAGGTTGTATAGGATACAGAAGTATAGATAAGTCCCAGCAAAGAAAGGGGGATGGTGGGTGGGTAACCTGGACTGCAACAGTAAATACACTCGAACATCTACATTTATGGTAGGTACACAACTATACTATGTTCATCGTGTTTCACTGTTGCAGTCATTACACTTGGGTTGAATCCCAAAGCTGAGGTAGGGCGGCTGGGTCTAAATAGGATTAGGAGTGGCTATGAGGCCCTGTAGAACTGCAGTGACAAAGCCTGCTCTGGATTTAGAGTAAAGAGGTAAGTGATAATGCTTGGTAAAAGTGTGCACGGAACTCCAAGTTGCAGCCTCCAAAATTTCCTTGGTTGGTACTCCTCTGAGAAAGGCTGCTGCCCTGGTAGAATATGGCGTAATATAAAAACTTGCCATGCTGTGCATAGCAGAAACGAATGCAGTGTCCTAGCCATTTTGAAATGGTCTGCTTTGAGATGGCCTTTCCTTGTGATCCTGCAGCATATGCTACAAACAGTTGCTCAGTTTTTCTAAAAGCTTTTGTTTTGTCCAAGTAGAAGCGTAGCTGCCTGTGTATGTCCAAAGAGTGCAGAAGTCTCTCCCCTTTATTCTGGGGATTTGGATAAAATGTTGGCAAATGAATGGTTTGGTTAAGAGCCACACTGAATACTACCTTTGGCATAAATGTTAGGTTTGTCCTTAGAGAAACCCTGTCCGGATGAAAAATGATAAAAGGTTCCACTGCCATTAATGCCTGTAACTCTGAGACTCTTCTTGCTGATGTTATTGCTAGGAGCAGAGCAGTTTTCCATGATATGAATTTTATATCAGCTGTATTGGCTGGCTCAAAAGGAGGCAATGCGAGCTTTTCCAAGACAAAGTTGAGGACCCATGTAGGTGCTCTCCTTGGGGGTCTTATGTTTTTTGCCCCTCTGAGGTACTGTCTTAGGAGTGGATGTGAGAAAATAGGAGGTTCCGTATTGTAATGAGCTGAAATGGCAGAGGCATGGATCTTAATTGATGAGAAGGATAGGCCTTTGTCCAGCATCTCAGTTAGGTATTATAAAATCTGAGGAATATTTGGAAAAAGTGGTTCAAGTCCTTGTGCCTGGTTCCAAGCACAGAATCTCTTCCATTTTTCTGCATAAGATTTCCTGGTGCTGGGCCTCCTGGCTTCCAAAATGATATCCATAACAGCTTTAGAGAGAGGTGTGTTCTGAGTGGCTATATTATTTGCCATGCAGCCAGATTTAAGGTTCTGAGTTGGCTGTGCAGGATCTGATTGTTTTGTTGAATCAGAAGATGAGGAATTTGAGGTAAAGTTCAGGCTGGGCCTTGAGACAAGCTCTTTAGGACTGGGTACCAGTGCTGGCGTGGCCAGTCTGGGGCAATCAGAATCATTTTTGGCTTCTCTTGTCTGACTTTTAGGAGTACCTTGGGAAGGAGAGGCAGTGGTGGAAAGGCATAAACTGATAAAGTTTTCCAGCTGAATGATAGAGCATCCACTTTCCATGCTTGTGAGTGATAAGTCCTTGTGCAGAATCTCTGTAGTTGGCAGTTGTGAGGGGAGGCATAAAGATCTATGTCTGGGCATCCCCATTTTCTTGCTATCATGCTGAAGACATGTGGATCTAGTTTCCACTCGTGAGGGTCCATGAGGTTTCTGCTTAGTTCGTCTGCCGGAGTATTTTTCTTTCCTGGCAGGAATTGTGCCTGCAGATGTACTTCATAGGTCAGTGCTGTGTTCCACAAAGTCATGGCTTGCCTGCAGAGGGGGTAGGAATGTGTGTCCCCCTTCCTTGTTTATGTACCACATAACTGTAGTATTGTCCGTCTTTAGCAATAGTTGGCCTGGATGTAGTAGATCCTTTAAGGTTGTCAGGGCATTCTGTACAGCTAGCATCTCTTTTTGATTGATATGAAAATGCATTTGGTCTGTGGGCCATGTGCCTGAAACATTTTCCTGCCATGTGTGCTCCCCCAGGCATAATCCGATGCATCTGTTGTTAGTGTCTGCCTGGCTGTGGGTAAAGTGAAAGGCTGTCCCTTGTTGTGGTGACAGGCCAGTACCCACCATCGAAACTCCTGTTGCAGGCAGGGAATAAGAGGTATTATTGTTTCCAGGCTGTGGCAATGTTGAGTCCAAACACTTTTTAGATACCATTGTAGCTTCCTCATATGCAGTCTTGCATATGGAATTAGCAGGATGCCATGAAGCCCAAAGCCTGCAGAATTTTTCTTGCAGGTAGCTGGGTCTTTGTTGCCATCATTTGAAAGTAATGAGTCAGTTGCCTTTGTTTGTCTGGCGTGAGATAAGCCATCTGGGCAGTTGTGTTTAAGCTTGCACCCAGGAATATTATCTCTTGAGAGAACTAGTTTTGATTTATTTTCGTTTACTGTGTACCCTAGGCAAATTAGTAATCTTTTTACAAACGCCAGATGCTTTAGAAGAATGTCCTCGCTCTCTGCTTGAATAAGGCAGTCGTCCAAGTAGGGATATATTTGAATTCCTTTTTGTCTGAAAAAGCAATTACTGGTGCCAGGCATTTTGTGAAGACCCTGGGCGCAGTAGATAAGCCAAAAGGCAGTGCAGAGAATTGGTAATGCATTGAACCAGCTATAAATCTGAGGTATCTTCTGCAAGTTTGTCTGATTGGGACATGCAGGTATGCCTCTTTGAGGTCAAAAGTAACTAGCCAAGCCTTCTTGCCCAGCATGGGTAGAAGTTGCTGCAGTGTCAACATTTTGAATTTTGGAACGTCCAGGAAAGTATTTAGAGTAGACAGGTCCAGTATTGGTCTCCAAGCGTTGTCCTTTCTGGGTACCAAGAAAAGTCTTGAGTAAAATCCTTCCCCCTGCTCTTCCTGTGGTACTTTTTGAATAGCCCTCATGTCAATGAGAGCAGAAATTTGTTTTTGTGCCTCTGCCCATTGATTGTGCGGCAGGTCTGGCATACCTTTTGGCCTTGGTAGGGTGTGAAAGTGGAACCTGTACCTCTGAGAAACAATACTCAGAACCCATTTGTCTTGGGTGATCGTGTGCCAATTTTGTGAGAAAAGTGCTAGTTTACCCCCTAAGGGTGCTGCCAAAAGTTAAGTGCTTGGCATAGGTAGAGGAAAGTCATTGGGACTGTTTCCTATAAGGTTGTGATTCGTCTTCTCCGCCTTTGAGGGCTGAAGCACCCCACTGTTTAGGTCTGTATGAGCCTTGGGGCTGAGATCTGCCTCTTGGGCGTCTGTATCTGCCTCTTTGTGGCCTGTCTGACACTGGAAAGGACCAATTTTTTGAAGGCCATTTCTGCTAAATCTGGGTGGCTGAACCTGTAAGAAATTCTTTACTGTCTGCATTGATTTTGCTTTATCCTTCATTTTCTTAAACACCTCTTCTGCCTTAACACCAAACAAAGTATCATGCTGTAATGGAGCATCCAATAATTTTGCTTTAACATGATCAGGTAAACTTTGTTCTTTTAACCAAGCATGTCTTCGAATGACAGAACCTGTAACTGCGGCTCTGCAAGAAGCCTCTAATGAATCAAAACCACACTGCAAAGTATGCTTTCTCACTTGTTCAGCTGCATGCAACAAATCCTGCATTTCCTTATTTTCAGGACATTCTGAGCTTGTAAGCATGTTCTGTTTTAGCAAAGACATTAGGTATTGTTGATATTTAAGCATGTGAAACTGGCAGTTTAAAGCCCTTACAGCTAAAGTAGCAGAGGTATATAGTTTTTTCCCCCACCTATCCAGTGCTCTAGAATCACTATCAGAGGGAACATGTTTTTTTTTTTGCAGTGGAAGCCTTGACCCCTTTGGGACCCTGAGAAATTGTTTCTGGATCAGCAGCAGGGTTTTTATAAAGAAATTTATGAGAATCTGGGACCTTGTAGTACCTGCCTGGCTTGACTGGTGCAGGGGTTAAAGAATCAGGAGAGAAACCGGATTCAGAAAAAACATCATCAACAATATCTAGTACAGGGGGGATAGCAAGGGGCCTGTGCTGAGGCAGTAAAAGAAAGTCCCTGAGCCTTTTCTTGGATTCTGAATAATCCTGGCTCTCCCAATGGAAATGCTCCCTCATGGTGTGCAAGGCTTCCCCAAAAGAGTAATCCTCAGGAGGAGAGGCTGAAGGGATAGATTCTTCAGCGTCAGAGTCCTTATAGGGAGGAAGAGAATATCCCTGTTCTGAAGAGGAATCAGAGGAAATAGAAACCTGGTCAGAGGAGTTATAGTCAGTGTCTTGCCTAGGCCTTTTATTAGGAGGGGGATGGGAACCACTGATCAAAGTAATTAGGTCCTCGGCCATTTTAAGCATCTGTTTCTTTGGCATGGATGACTGTCCAGGAGAATGCTGTACTTGTTTCTTTGTCTTTAATGGTGTTTTAGGCTTTGCCTCAGCTGCTAAAGTGGTCTTGATAGTAAGCTGTGTAGGTCTGAAAACACCCTCAGAAGCCAATGCCTGCGCAGCGGCTCTGGACCCATATGAGAGAATAGTTTCCATAGGCCCAATACCTTGAGTTTCCAGAGGCCTAGTTGTCTCCACGTGGGAGTCGGAGGCAGCCTGTGGCTCTGAGGTAGTGGGTGTCAGGGGCTGCGAAAGCGCCTCACCGAGAACCGGCGACTGACCTAGAAGAGGCTTCGTTGTCAGTTTTGGACCTCGGATGCCTGTCCTTTTCTTTGCTTTTTTTTGTCCTTGCGTTTTTTATGAATTCCGGTCGTCGGTTGTTCGACGGCATTGTATAGTTAAACCTTTGGCCAAAGTAATGTAAAGCAAAATCAAACCAACGCTTAATAGTGCGTTGGTTGAGTCTAGCACAAAACCGACAACTAGCAACGTCGTGGTCTGGGCCGAGGCAAGGAATACAGTAAGAGTGAAAATCCTTATGAGGTATTTGCTTCCCACAAGAAATACAATTGCTAACTTTTACTGACATCGGTCTGGAGCAAGAAAAAGTTTCCCCAATGGGGTACTTAGCTTTATTGAAGACTTCGGATCTGAAATTCGATTTCGAAAATCTCAGGAGTCGGCCGACTGGCACTTGCGAACTGCTTTTGCTTCGGGCACTGCGCGGCAAGAAAGACTGGGGAAAATGGCGTCGGCTGCATCTTATATACCCCTGGTGCACTGACGTCAGGAAAGAGGCGACAGCAACTGACGCCGGACCAGGACTTTGGAATTCAGGCCGACTGTGGGTAGCCTGCCAGCAGGATAACCCAAGTGTAATGACTGCAACAGTGAAACACGACGAACATTTGGCTTCCAGCCATTGTTTTTTAACCATGTTTCACAAATAATATCATCATCAATCTTGTGGAAACGTAGCAAATTTCCCAATTAAAAGAAATATTATTAATGCCCCTAGCATTAACAACCACCAGTGATGCATCAAATTTTGCTGTGAATTGTTAAATTTTTGACCTGCCAAAAATCTTGCCTAGTGTTTGTCAAATATTGCAAAATATCTGTTGTAAAAATTCTCTTCCCTGATCTTCACATATGCACACCATCCTGTCTGAATACATGTGTGTCCCAAACCAGCCTTGGATGCCCAATACATTTCCATTTTTTAAAATGGGATATTTTTTCCATGTAGGTATCTCCCCAAAAAATCTTTTCATTCACAGTGACCTGACTATCCTTTCTATATAAGACTTGTGAAGAATATGTCTTAACACCAGTACAAAGCTATACTATCTAAAAGGGCTGTAAGTCCCCTACTAACAGTCAGAGAGTCTTTGCCGATGACATCGTTTGTAACGAAAAGAATGAAAAGAGATATGCACTTCCTTACATTAAGGCATTCCAAGGCTTGTCTCATATTTCCTATATTTTGCTCCTGGCAAGCGTAACCCTATTTGATCTTCATTATCTTCTCTGCAAATGTAACTATCAGTTCCTGTAATAACAATCTCCAGTTACAAAAATATCTTTTTTGACCAGATCTGAAGAATCTTCAACTTCTAATACAATTATATCTGCTCTATCAACTGTTACAAAGGAATGATCTTCATCACCATTAGTCTTATTAATCCCACTGTCTTCATTGCATATTAAATTTGCAAGCATACAATTCTCATCTAGATGGCTTTGTAAATCCACAGCTTGAGCCATGTAGTCAACATATGTCTTTCTCTTCTTTTTTTCTTACAGTAATGTTCTTCAGCCCTTTCACGTCCAGTTTTGATTTCTTCCTTTTCCCCTGTCCCTTGCCTTTTTTTTCTACCTTCTCTTTTGAAAAAGTATGCCTTTTTCTGTAGACTGAAGTTTTTCTGATGAAAAAAAAAATGTTCCCTGCAATCTGTGTGTTACATAACAAAGAAGTGTCCTTTTGAGCTTGTGTTCTCCTTACTTTACAGTTACTTTTTCTTCCTTATTTGCTTTGAACTTCTTCCTTTCTTTCTTTTTAGGTTCTTTCTAAACATGCTGAATTTCAGACTGCTGAATACTTGCATCCAGAATTCCAAAATTGGCAGGGACACTGTCTTGTTTCATAAGGGCTGAATGATCTTTACATACAATACACACGTCATTTCCTAAATGTGCTGAAAAAACTACTAAAATAGAAAGAAAATGGCTTCAGAAAGCTACCTGTAGTTTAAAAGTGCATAAAGGGCTTTTCATTTAATAGTTACCACCTATAATGTGGACAGTTATCTTTTACAGAACTTGGTTTGAAAAAACTGGGAATGGCTTAGATGGGACTCGACCTTACTTAGTAGATTAGGTACTTCATCCAAAATCATTTATAGGAGAGGGTGTAATATTAAGAACCTCTTGGAATCTAGAAGACCACAACTGGTGAAGTTTCCTGGGATGTTTAAATGTGAATCCTGCAACTTTTGTAAATTCATAAAAGACAGATACAATTGTAATACCAAATTGGTAGTATATTTAGCAAAATGTCAGTCTTGCCCAGTATTTTATATAGGTAAGATGGAGCGTAAGCTCCGGGGAGTGAGTGTATGAACATCAGTACGCCATTAACAAAAAGAAAACTGAGAACGCATTGGCTAAATATATTGGAATGTTTCCAAACCATAAATTTAAGTTCAAGATTATTCACCATGTCAAATATGACATTAGGGGTGGACCCATCTCCCTAAGACTTGAGAAACTTGAACTTTACTGGCAAATTCACCTCAATGCATATTATTATCATGGTATTAATGACATGTGCTCGATTAGATGTCTACTTAAATTGAAAAGTATAACTAGATGACAGTATCCCCCCCTTTTTAACATCATTTAATATGGTCATCTTTAGTAGTATTTCATGGTAGCAAATGTAATACCAGGTATATTTAGCCTTAATTTCCTTTAAGGTCATAGTAGGATTGTGCATTACTTACTTGTATAATGAATGCCATATTGGGGAATTAGTGTATGGCATAACATGGCATGAATGCCACAGATTTAGTAATATGGTAATGCATTGTTAGTTAAAATCATGTATAACATCAAGTTTACTTCTTGTATATATTTTTTTTTAGTTCTGTTAATATTCCATAAGCACATTTCCTGAACAGCCAGCTGGGTTATTTTTCTGGGTCAGGCGATTAGCAATGAAGCAGCATGAAATGTTGTAGCAAAAAAGGTTGTAGTATAGAATTTCAGTAGTGTATCATGTACATTATTTAAAGTATTCATTAGTGCTATCATGTGATTTAGTGTTGTAGAGATTAAATATTTTTATGTATATATATATTCATCTCCTTAGCACTTTAGAATTATTTAAATGAAATTTCAAAGTAATTCTTTATAGGTAACTATTTATTTATACATTTATTTGTTTCTGCAGTCTTAAGTAATATTCATTAATACATTTTGTTTACAATTGATTTTTTTAAATTATAGATTCATTTGCCCTGGTTTATGGATGTCAGCATTGTTTTAGTTTTAAATAGTATTATTTCATAGTGTGTGGAACAGGAAGGGTTAATCATGGTTGCTATTGTCATCACAGCATGTGAACAGACTGGCTCAAGCACTTCCTGGTATCTTATTTAAATGAAACTTGTATTGTGTATGTATGCATCTGAAGAAGTTTGACTTTTATTAAAACGAAAAGTGCTTTATGCACTTTTAAACTACAGGTAGCTTTCCGAAGCCGTTTTCTTTATATTTCCTAAATGTGGTCTCTTTGCTCTTTGCCTAATATTATTTATATCACCAGTCCAGTCATTAATATATGAAACAACACTTCTCTACAAGCCGTGCCAATTGCACAAGTTCAGTCATTGCCGATTAGTGTAGATTCACATCTAATAATGGTAAGCAAATCATCCAACTTTTTAACATAAGGAACACAGATCACCTGTGCTATCAAGTGTAAATGCATAGTAAGACACAAGGAGTGAAAATGTTTTAGTCCCTTTAGTTTCATATACAGGTCAGGCATATTTAATCAACCAGAGGAGAACGTGTGGGCAATAATTAATAATTGGTTGAAGGAATTTATCTGTGTGGGGAAGTGGGCAAGAGTTAAGCGTGATAAGCTGATTCTTCTGACAGAATAAGGCGGTTTAGGATTAAATGATTTGAAATAATATTTTAGAGCTACACAGTTAAGCCTCATTTACACAACATAAGCAGAATGTGATAATTTAAAGTGAAAAGGGATGATGATGAAGCAGAGGCAAAGTTCAAGAAATAAGGAGAGAGTGGGATTTTGATGCAGTTCATTAAGCAGCATAATAACCATGCAGAATGCTACAGTCATAAAGTAGCAGAAAGAATTCTAAGAACTAAGCCAACATGAGAATGGATACAGAAGATTTTTCCAACAGGGATGACTGCAAGTAGGGGGTAAGAAAACAGGAGAGAGGGGACTGAAATTTACTTGAGAAAATTGGCAATGGAATCAAGGTATTGGGAGCAATTAACTAGAGAGGGAAAGGTAATGGAGTGGGATGAGGTCAAGATGACATTTTGACTGCAGGCTACAGACTGGCTTCCCTACCAGAGATTAATAGCAGCATATAGGCATAGAGAAAGGAATAGCAGAAATCCTAAGTGAAAGACCTGCTCTGGTACTGCTTTTAGTTGAATCTAGAAGGGAAGCTGCTGTTAAAAAGGAATAATTAATAAGGCATATAAAATATTGCACTGTAACTATACTATAAAAATCAATCAGGAAGAGGTTAGAAAAAATTGGGAAGAGAGACTGGAAAATCAATTTAAAGGAGAACAATGGGAGGACGTATGTATGACTCCCAAGTAAGCAAGGAAGTCCAGAAAGTTTAGGATATTGTCTTGGAAGTAATAGGTACCTTTATCCCCAAGCAGACTTCAGAGAATTTTTCCTAAGGCACATAGGAAATGTTGGATGTGTGACTGGGAAGAAATAGGTAACTAGGAGACAGGTACTAGTATGGCGCAGTGGTACAGCAGTAGCGTTGTCACCTCACAGCAAGAGGTTCTCTGGTTCAATTCTTGGCTGGAGTGCCTTCTGTGCGGAGTCTGCATGCCCTCCCTGCGTTCGTGTGGGTTTCTTCTGGGTACTCGGGTTTCCTCCCACGTTACAAGAGACATGCATCTAGAGCATTTCTCCCCAGGCCTCCACTGAAAATTGGCTTTGTTCCAAGTCGGACTTTCCCGGTTAACAAATGTTAAATAAATAAAACTAGAACATACGTTTTGGAAGTGTAATGCGTTGGCTGCATTTAAAAACTCCCCTCAGAGTACTCTCTCAAATAAGGAGTAAGAAAACATCTGTAACTAAGGAAGTGATACTTTTGAGCTAGGAAACAGGATCTGAATTAGTAAGGCCTTGTTAAGTTAAATTTTGTTTACTGCCAAAAAAAGCAATTACTACAAAATGGAAACTGAGGTCTAAACCAACATATCTGAAGTGCTGAACAATATAAAAAAAATAAATAAACCCAAAGATAGATCTTTTGAAAAGGAATGAGAACATTACATAGAAATAAATGGAAATTGTGGAATCACTACATGCAGAACAATGTTCAGGAAGAGCAAAGTTTAGGGGAAAGCAAGAACTGAATAATTTATGTAATGTTGGAATGATGATTGTTATAAAGAAAGCAAACGTATGTGATGTATAATGCATGTAAATGGAAAAACGTTAATATGGTTTGTTTTCTTTTGTAAAGATTTACGCTTTCCTACGTCTTCAGTGATAATTTAATAAAGATATTAAAAAATATAACCTGCTTATTAGATTTTTCCCAGTGTGAAAAACTATGTTTTAAAAACCTCAGTAAAAATTATCAATTTGGATAAACTTTTTTTTTACTAGTTTATGGTAACACTGCTTGAATAACAGAAAAGAAATTTGGAGAAAGTAAGTGAAAATCAATCAGAAAAGAAAAAGTGCTGAAAGCAGCTCAAGTCGCAGATGTAATACTTGAGATGGCTTCCAGTAATATAGAAGAAAAAATAAATCAAATAGATACAGAAGTGTTTAAAATAAGTAAGACACTGCAGGAATAGATAAAGTCAAATGATAAAACACTGAAGTGAATACGTGAAGCTTTCAGTAGCCATTTAGACAAGCTAATAACACTGCAAATATCAGAAACTGAAATTAAGGAAAGACAGGCCGAGCATGACACTTCTTGATACCCGTTTTAAAAATCACGTTTTTCCAATACTAGAAAAATGGAAAGATTAGACTGCATTAATCTTATGAAAGTACAAATAAGCAACTGAACTGATTTTCCACAACAGGTGCTAGGATTCAATAACGCCTACACTAAGTGTACACTGTTCTGAGTGAACAGACAACAGAAGTAACTCAAACCTTCTTCCCCCTAATTTTAGTTTTCCTACTGATATTCTTGCAACTTTAAATACTGACAGGGATTCATAAAGGTTACCACATAGTGCAGACTACATGTACACAATGTAATCTTTCTGAGTGACTCGAAAGCACAAAAATGTGATAATGTTCTTGAATATATATAGTGTACACTTAGTGTAAGCTTTATTAAATCTGGCCCAGGATTTATTAGTTGAGAAGGCACAATGTGTTTAGGTGTCAGCTCTGGGCATCAAAAAGCAGCCCAGACCTATACCAGTAAATCTACAATCGTATCAGAGAAAGACATGATCCTGAAAAAAAGGTGGCAGAAGGTAAAAGCATTTGGGAACTCCAGACTGTGGAAATCTGAGGGTAATGCTACTCAATGCTAGAAGTTTAAACCTCAAAATGCACTCACTCGAGGCACTCCTTAAAGTGGAGAACATCGACATCTGTGCAGTGGCAGAGACCTGGTTCAAGGCTCCAGGGAGCACTCCTGCATTACCAGGGTATAATTCATACCACACCTTTCGGCCATCTAACCTGGACCAAAGCAATAAAGGTGGAGGCGTGTCCATATTCATTAAGGATATCCACACCTCCAGGCTAGTTGCTCAGCATAATGCATCTGAGATTATCCAAGTGCAACTAACTCTGGGCAAGACCGCAATGCAAATTGTAGCTTGCTACAAATCCCCCACCATGCCCCAGGATTCCCACTCCTCATTTCTTGATGCACAGGAAAATATTAGGGTACAACCTAATAATGGACAATTTCAACTACCCCACCATTAACTGGGAAAACTACTCATGTACCAACTCTTGTGCACAACGTTTTCTGGAATTCATAAATTCCAATGCCTTGGATCAACTTATCCACACCCTCACCAGTGGCAGCAATATCCTAGACCTGGTTATTACCAACATGGGCAACCGGTGTTCCACACCAGAGGTCAATTCCTCGTTGGTCAGATCCGACCACAAGCAAATCACCCTAGACATCCACATCCCACCCCCACCACCCCATTAGGGAAACCACCGTAAAAAATTTCTCCAAAGCCAACTTTATGCTTCTTAAGATAGAAGTGGCAAACTTCACGACACCCATGCTGACGGACAATAGAGATATGACTGCTGAATCCTATGCAATTGCACTTTATAAGCACTTACACAAGTGCATGGATTGTGCAATCCCTAACAGAACCAAGATGCTATGCTCCAAAAAAAATAAGCCAATCTGGTGGTCCCCTGCTAAAAAACAAACTCTACAACAGAAGAAAGAAATTGTTGCAAAAAGAGTAAAATTCCATGATTGGAGGAACTCCATGGTCAGCCTCAGTAAGAAGCTGCGATCCCTCATAAAATCCTCCAAAGCTAGTTACGAAAACAAAATTGCCACTGATTCTAAAGACAACCACAAAGCATTCTATAGCTATGTCAAGAATCTCAATGGCAACACTCAGATCTGCTCTGAGTTACAGCACAATGGCACTAAATATACAGAACCAACCGATATTGTCAACATCCTGGCAGATAGGTTTAGTGCTAACTTTACCCCTCTCTCATCCCCTAAAGGGCCCATCTCTATACCAGAAGAATGCAAAGTACCTGTAATCACAGCTGCACAGGTAAAAAAAAACCACTCTCCAAAGCCAAGAACACAACATCCATGGGACCTGACAACATCTCAGGCTGCATTCTACATGAACTACAGAACAAACTGGCACCTCACCTAAGTACCATGTTCAATCATAGCCTCACCTCAGGCTTTGTGCCCACTGAATGGTGCACAGCAATGGGTATCCCACTCCACAAAGGGGGAGCCACCACGGACCCCATTAGCTTGACAAGCCTATTCTACAGGGCTATGGAGCGTATCATCATGGAACCTATAAACAATGACATTGGTAATCTCCAAACTCTGGACCCTACCCAGTTTGGGTTTGTAAAAGGCAGATCATGTCTCCTAAACCTGATAAGACTTCTTTGAAGCAGTCACCAAAGCTGTAGATGAGGGTAAGGTGGTACACACTGCCTATCTAGATCTCGCCATGGCTTTCAACACCATCCCCCACTCTGGAATTATAGACAAACTCTCTAAACTAGGTATAAATCCCTATGTCACAAGATGGGTTGCCAACTGGCTCAGTGAGAGAACCCACAATGTGAATGTAGCAGACTCTAAATCCAACTTTAGACTAGTGAAAAGTGGAGTACCACAGGGTTCAGTCCTAGGTCCTCTCTTGTTTGGTATCTACTTCTCTGAAGTACAGGCTAACACAGAAGGTCTTTGGCTAACAAAGTTCACAGATGACTGCAAACTAGGAGCCATAATCAAAATTCCTAACGATGTGGACATCCTACAAAAGGGCCTCACTGAGACAGATGCTTGGTGTCAAAGCCATGGCCTCAAGCTCAATGCCAAAAAGTGCATTGTCATCCTTCTTGGTAAAAACTCTGTACCCATGAATTACCACATAGGCGATAGTCTACTTAACACTGAAAGTGTGATAAGAGACCTTGGGACACAGGTGGACAGTAGTCTCTCCTTTGATAATCACATCGCCACAATAGTCAGGAAATCCTTCTACGTGGCACACCTCATCACAAAAGGTTTCTCATCCAGGAAAAAATGAGGTCATTGTTCCCCTCTACTGATCACTCATTAGACCCATTATAGAGTACAACGCCCCTTTTGGTATGTACCTCACAAGACATCTACAACTGGAAAGGCCACAGAAATACCTCACAAAAAGGATTACTGGCCTTAAACAGATGCCCTACGCAGACCGTCTCAAAAAACACCAGCTTTACTCTGTTGCATACCGCCTACTCGGAGGCGATCTCTGCCTAACATACAAAGCTATGTCAAACCCAGAGCTGTTGGACTTGCTCCACGTAAAGAAATCTCAATTCCTCCGAGCTACACGCTCTAGGGACCTAAACCTTGTCACCGCAATAAACAGAACATGCTGGAGGGATAGATTCCTTTCCCAGAGACTTCCCATGCTTTGGAACAAACTACCTATCTATATCAAACAAAGCTCCTCAGTAGCACTCTTCAAGAAAAATCTTGATGATTGGATGGGAGATAGGAAATTCACCCCAGGGATCACTTCTGCAGCTCTGCTTGACAGGGGCACAGGAAAATAATTTTCTTGGGTGGAGAAAGCCAGGGTTCCGTTTGGCTAGGCTTATATAGGCCCTAGGGCCAATAGCCTAGTATCTACCTATGAACCTATGAAATGATTAAGCACTGTGCCCCAGGAAAAACAGAAGCAAGTTTATCCTGGCAATCAGGGGATGTCAAGAGGCAGGCTTGTGATTCAATTTGCTGAACTGTTTTCAATATTGTTTTCCTGGAGGATCAAGGTCAATGCCAGAAGTCTAAACCTCAAAATGCACGCACTCGAGGCACACCTCAGTATGGAGGAAATTGATATATGTGCAGTAACAGAAACCTGGTTTAAGGCTCCAGAGAACATCCCAGCACTACCAGGCTACAACTCATACCATATATTTTGGCCACAAAACCCGGACTGAAATACAAAAGGGGGGAGTAACCATATTCATTAAGGATACCCACACCTCTAGGTTAGTGGCACAGGATGATGCTTCATAATTCATGCACGTGAAACTAACAATGGGCAAAACTGCTATTCAAACTACAGCTTGCTACAGATCACCCACCATGTCCCAGGACCCCCACTCCACATTCCTGGTAACACTGGGAAACATAAAGGTCCTACCAAACACCTTGATACTGGGTGATTTCAATTACCCAAACATTAACTGGGAGAACCACTCAAGTACAAACTCCCTTGCCCAACATTTCCTAGAATTTATAAACTCAAACACCCTGAATCAACTGGTCAACACCCCCACCAGAGGTGACAACATATTGGACCTGGTCATCACCAACATGGGCAACCAGTGTTCCACACCGGAGGGCAATCCCACAATGGTTAGATCTAACCAAAAACTAATCACTCTGGATATCCACATTCCGCCACCAACCCTGGTCAAAGAAACCACCGTGAAAAACTTTTCAAAAGCAAACTTCACTTTACTTAAGACAGAGGTGGGAAGTTTCAAAGCCCCCATGCTAAAGGATAATGCTGCCCAAGCAGCAAAATCCTTTACTAATGCACTCCACAAGCACCTACAAGAATGCATGGATCATGCTATCCCAAACAAAACCAAGACTCACTCCTCCATGAAAAGGAAACCAGTATGGTGGACCCCTGCCATAAACAAGCTATAAAATAGGAGGAGGAAACTAGTACAGAAGAGAGTAAAATCCCAAGAAGGGAAGACATCCCTGATCAGTATCAGCAAGAAACTACGTTCCCTCATAAAATCATCCAAGGCTAGCTTCGAAAGAAAAATTGCCATGGACTCCAAAGATAACCACAAGGCATTCTTTAGCTATGTCAAGAATCTAAGTGGCAATTCTCAGATCTGCTCGAGTTAGTGAAGAATGGCACAAAATACACTGAACCGACCAATATAGCAAACATCCTGGCAGACAGGTTTAATACAAATTTCACCCCCCTCTCACTCCCAAAATGGCCCATAACTATTACAGAAGAATGTAGTGCCCCTGAAATCACACACATTCAGGTTAAAACATCCCTCTCCAAAGCCAAAAACACAGCATCAATGGGACCGGACGGTGTCACAGGCAGCGTCCTACACGAGCTCAAAGATGAAGTAACCCCTTACCTTAACACACTGTTTAAACTCAGCCTCTCCACAAGGTTACGTGCCCACAGAGTGGCGCACAGCAATGGTTATTCTGCTCCACAAAGGTGGAGCCACAACGGACCCCGGGAATTATTGCCCTATAAAGCTGACTAGCTTGGTCTGCAAAAGCTATGGAGTGCATCATTATGGATCTCATTAACAGAGACACTGGGAACCTCCAAACACTGGACTCTACCCAGTTCGGCTTTGTTAAGGGCAGACCATGCCTCCTAAACCTGGTGGACTTCTTTGAGACAGTTACCAAGGCTACAGACGAGGGAAAGGTGGTCCACACAGCCTACTTAGACCTCGTAAAGGCCTTATACACCATTCCCCACTCAGGTATTATAGACAAGCTCACCAGCCTAAACATAAACCCCTACGACACGAGATGGGTTGCCAACTGGCTCATGGACAGAACCCACATGGTAAGAGTTGCGGGAGCTAGGTCTGGCTCTAAACCAGTTACAAGTGGCGTTCCCTAGGGCTCAGTCCTAGGACCCCTCCTGTTCGGCATATACTTCTCAGTGGTACAAGCAAGCACAGGAGGACTATGTCTGACCAAGTTTGCAGACGGCTGCAAACTAGGGGCTATAATTGACGCTCTGGCTGACACAGACATCCTCCAAAAGGGTCTCACTGAGACAGAAACCTGGTGTCAAAACCATGGCCTCAAGCTAAATGCCAAAACGTGCATAGTCATCCCCTTTGGAAAAAACAAAGTACCCACAAACTACCACATAGGTGGTAGCCCCCTAAATACAGAAGACATAATAAGGGATCTGGGGACCCAAGTAGATAGTAACCCCTCCTTCGATAATCACATTGCCAAATTGGTTAGAAAATCCTTCTATGTGGCCCACCTAATCACAAAAAGGTCTGCATCCAGATCGAAAGAGGTCACTGGACCCCTCTATGCATCACTCATCACACCCATCATAGAGTACAATGTCCCATTTAGGATGTACGTTACAAGACACCTGCAACAACTGGAAAGACCACAGAAGTACCTCACCAAGAGGATCACTGGCCTCAAGCAGATGCCCTATGCAGCTCGACTGAAGAAACTCCAGCTGTACTCGGTTGCATACTGCCTACTCAGAGGCGATTTCTGCCTGACATACAAGGCCATGTCCAACCCAGAACTGATGGACATGCTCCACCTAAAGAAAACCATATCCCCTCGAGCCACACGCTCCAGGAATCTAAACCTCACCGCAACAATAAATAGGATGTGCTGGAGGGATAGATTCCTGTTCCACAGACTTCCCATGCTCTGGAACAAGATTCCAATCTACATTAGGCAGAGCTCCTCGCTAACCCTCTTCAAGAGAAACCTTGACGAGTGGATGGGAAACAGGAAGTTTACCCCAGGGATCACTTCAATGGCTCAGCTGGACAGAGGCACAGGGAACTAATCTAAGGGGGTGGCGAAAGCCAACACATTCCAGCTAGGCTTATAAATGCCTTCGGGCAGACAGCCTAGTACCTACCTATGAACCTAAGAACCTATATTAGCATGCAGAAAACTTACTCAGGTGTTGGGAATGTGATTCATGGGTGAAGATGAAGATCCCTTGCTGGAATCTGTAATACTCCTGCTGGATAAACTACAGGGTTTTTGTTTAAGAACATGGAAGTCCTACACCCTATGAACAAGGCCATTCTTCCTAGCAGCAGGAGGGAAGTAGTCTCACTCCAGTGAAGCAATGATAAATGCATCCTCCAGGACTTCTAGGACTAGATGAACAGCGACAAACTTAAACTCAAGTAGGCCAGTGAAAATCTTATACCTCAACTGAGCTTATGAGTACTCTTTTGCATCCCAGGGGAAGACTACTCATCCACTTAGCTACGGCTGAAGCAAACTAGTCAGTGCCAGCTTGTGCTTTGACATTTAAGACCTCAGCTGTACAGGCCAATCTACCTTAAAGGGCATAGGACATGGTAGGCACTCAACATCTCAAATCTGTACACTGGAAATTATGTCTTTGATCAGCAGTTGAGGAATACCACTCTTCCCTTCTCTAGTGAATATGTGGGTGTCAGCAACAGGAGTCCTCCAAGTTGACAGACGGAATGTTAGGTTTCCATTTGGCGGGACTTGACTAAAGCTTTTGGTATCCAGAAGTATCATACCAGAGTCCTTAGTCAAAATAAAGTCTAAGGACAGGGCTGTGAATGCACCTTACCGTTCTCTGTGCTACCAAATCTTAGGAAGCCCTTGGTCTCAGGACTGCAATTGGTTCCCCCATAATCTCTCTGGGGTACTTTTTTGAGTGCTTACACTTTGAGAGGAGAGGTAAAGAGGCCTTGGTCAATGCCATGGCTGAACAGGACCTAGGTATTCCTTAAGAGATAACAGAAGCATCTTTGGATGCTTTGGCCCTTCTTGCATTACTTTCTATACTATCATTGGGAGTAGAAGGATCAGAGGATAAGCATAAACAAACAGACTTGCTGAAGGACAACACATCCATTGCTCAGATTTCTTTGTGTGACAGACTGGGGCACAAATTCTGCAGCTGGTTGTTGCTTAGAGAAGAAAAAAATGTTTATTTCTAGTACAGCCCATACGCAGACCAAACAGAAAAGCATCTCTTTTCAGCATCCACTTTTTACGCTCTGCTTAGTTGATCCACCAGGAGTTTTTGCTGGGATAGAATGCTGAAGGTCTTAGCTGCATGCCTGATTCTAGGGCAATCTACCAAGCAGTCATAGCCAGCATACATGGGGGGAATTATCGAGTCTCTCCCTGCTCATATTTCACATCACTGTGGAGTTGTCTGATATTGGATATAAAAATCCTGGTTTCCACATGGTCGAAAGCCTTGTGGACATGGATCACTGCCATCATTTGCTTTATGCTGATATGCCTCTTAAGCTGCCTGCTGTCTTAGGCATTCTTAATCTTGAGTTCATTCTCCTGTATGGGATTCCACAGGCTGTGTCAGTGGCATCTGTCATCAGTCTGATTAATGGAAGCTTACCTGAAGGGTACCACTAGATGTCTCTGGACTTGCACCTAACGACTGAGCTCCTACAGAATTGCAAGCCATGCAACAGATCATTTTTTTTCCAAGGACTGGATGTGCTGACTACAAACACTCAAACTTTCCTCGCATGTAGTTTTGTCAGGGTACCATCAAGATGGTTTAATGCCATGCACCCCAAAATGAGTAGGTACACTTTTGCATTAACTGACTTCTTCCGAGAAGTGTGC
Organism: Protopterus annectens; assembly: GCF_019279795.1. NCBI lineage: Eukaryota > Metazoa > Chordata > Ceratodontiformes > Protopteridae > Protopterus > Protopterus annectens. The sequence continues at coordinate 1,974,630,377 of NC_056735.1, read as the reverse complement.
AGAAAGTAGCTTATAAGGGATTCCACCTTGTCCTGAAGTAAGACAGCCTTCTGGTTGGTTGAGTCAGGGAGGCCCCCTCTGTCCCCAGGAATATCACTGTTCCGGATGGAGTCAGCCTTTGCTTAAGATGACAAAGTGAAAAAGTGTCTGGAAACAGCTTCAGGTGAATCACAATGCCTTTGTTACATACTTTGAAAGAAAAGTCTTGGAAAAAGCAGTTATCTAAATAAGAGTATATGTGAATAAAGTACAGTTGTGTACACTTACCATAAACGTAGATGTTCGAGTGTATTCACTGTTGCAGTCATCACATTTGGGTTATCCTTGCCAGGGTAGCCCTCGGCTGGCCCGAATACCAGAGACTTAGTATTTCTGCACCGGTTGCTGTCGCTTGAGGACTTATGTCAGGTCGTCAGTAGTATAAAGTAAGGCAGCCGATGCCATTACATCAATTTTTCTTGCCCTAACCTGTCAGGAGCCCCCAAGTAGGAGGCCAGGCTCTGATAGAAGAACCCCACCATTGGAAAATAAATACCAATATGTCCCTTGTAAGGAAAGGAGTACAATAAGGAAGAATGGTATTAAAAGGAGAAAGAGAAGAAAGGAGGATGAAGGGAGGGAAACCAGAACTGCAACAGTGAATACACTCGAACATCTACATTTATGGTAAGTGTACACAACTGTACTATGTTCTTTGTGTTTCACTGTTGTAGTCATTATATTTGGGCTGATTCCTGAAGTTGAGGAAATGGGTGGAGGCAGTCAAGGAAAAGTACAGTTGTGTACCTACCATAAATGTAGATGTTCGAGTGTATTCACTGTTGCAGTCATTACTCTTGGGTTATCCTGCTAGCAGGCTACCCGCAGTCGGCCTGAATTCCAAAGTCTAGGTCCGACGTTGGTTGCCGTCGCATCTTCCCTGATGTCAGTACGCCAGGGGTATAAAAGATGCAGCCGACGCCATTTTCTTCAGTTTTTCTTGCCCTAGATGTCAGGTGCCCCCAAAATGGTAGGCTAAAAAAAAATTATGCCAATAATTATGCATGCAGTAAAATAAACATTTCCTTCATCTACAAGCAAATACACCACATAGGTTGTATAAGATAGAGAAGTATAGGTAAGTCCCAGCAAAGAAAAGGGGGATGGTGGGTGGGTAACCTGGACTGCAACAGTGAATACACTCTAACATCTACATTTATGGTAGGTACACAACTGTACTATGTTCATCGTGTTTCACTGCTGCAGCCATTACTCTTGGGTTGAATCCCAAAGCTGAAGTTGGGTGGCTGGGCCTAAATAGGATTAGGAGAGGCTATAAGGCCTTGCAGAACCTGCAGTGGCGAACCCTGCTCTGAATTTAGAGTAGAGAGGTAAATGATAGTGCTTTGTAAAAGTGTGCACCGAACTCCAAGTTGCAACCTCTAAAATGTCTTGGGTTGGTACTCCTCTGAGAAAGGCTGCTGAAGTGGCTGCTGCCCTGGTAGAATGAGGCCTAATGCCCTTGGGCACTGATTTGCCATGTTGTGAGTAGCAGAAACGAATGCAGTGGCCTATCCATTTTGAAACAGTCTGTTTTGAGATAGGCTTTCCTTGAGATCCTGCAGTATATGCCACTAAAAGTTGCTCAGTTTTTCGGAAAGCTTTATTTCTGTCCAGGTAGAAGCGTAGTTGTCTGTGTATGTCCAAGGAATGCAGAAGTCTCTCACCCTTATTCTGTGGGTTTGGATAAAAGGTAGGCAAATGAATGGTTTGGTTAAGGGCCACACTGGACACTACCTTAGGCATAAATGTTGGGTTCGTCCTTAGAGAAACCCTGTCTGGATGGAAAATGATGAAAGGTTCCACAGCCATAAGTGCTTGTAACTCTGAAATTCATCTTGCAGAGGTTATTGCTAGGAGTAGAGCTGTTTTCCAAGATAAAAACTTTATATCAGCTGTATTGGCTTGCTCAAAAGGCAGCAGTGTGAGTTTTTCCAAGACTAATTGAGGTCCCATGCAGGTATTGGGGCTCTCCTTGGAGGTCTTGTGTTTTTGGCCCCTCTGAGGTACTGCCTTAGCAATGGATGGGAAAAAATTAGAAGTTATGTACCTACCATAACGTTCCATGTTAGTTGTCTTCTCTCGCCTTCTTTCTTGCTGGATGGGTTCGGAGCCGATCCTCGGCTCCACTGCACTGCTAAGCTCGAGAGTCACTTTTACCAGCTCGAGGCAGCCCCATATCCCATGATGCAAGGCGGTAATTACCCAGATCTCGTTTGGTATCTAGAGGAAAAAACTGCCTACAAAAACTTTCCACTAAGGAAAGAGGAACAACTGACCTAAAAAGGCTGTAAAGGGAAACCAGGTAATCAAGGCCAAGAACTAACTGGTGTCCAAGGAAGAAGAATCTTCCAGAGAAAAAGGGAGATCAAGGTCGGTCCAGGCTAGGGGGACAGGAAGGAGGGACACAAGAAAGAAGGCGAGAGAAGACAACTAACATGGAACGTTATGGTAGGTACATAACTTCTAAATGTTAAGTTGTCAATCTCGCCTTCATTCTTGCTGGATGGGACCGCATCCCTAGCACCTCTATCCTGGGTGGCTCAATGGAACAGACTCTTGAGAACTGTGGAACCAAAGCTTGCCCTGTCCCTGGAGGCCAAATCCAATTTGTAATGAGAAACGAAGGTAAGAGGAGTGGCCCAAGTGGCAGCTGCACAAATAGTATCTAAGGGTAGCCTAGCCTGAAAAGCTGTAGAAGTGGCTAGACCTCTTGTGGAATGTGCTTTAGGTTTTGAGCTCAGTTGTTTGCCCCTAAGCTGATAAATGTCAAAAATGGTGGAAGATAGCCATCTGGATAAGGTCACTTTAGAAACAGGGAGACCTTCTTTATTTTCAGCATAAGAAATGAAGAGCTGATCAGACTTCCTAAATTGCTTCGTTCTGTCCAAGTAATATCCGAGTTGGCGGTGAACATCTAGGTAATGTAATTTTTGTTCCGCCCTGTTAGAATAATTTGGAAAAAATACAGGAAGATCAATGGATTGGTTTAAATTTGTCTTAGAAGCAACCTTGGGCAAAAAGGATGGATTGGTTCTCAAGGATACTCTGTCCTTGTGGAAGACCAAATAAGGGGGACGAACAGAGAGGGCATGAAGTTCAGACACTCTTCTAGCTGAGGTAATGGTGACAAGAAAAAGTGTCTTCCAAGAAAGAAACTTTAATGAACATGAAGCAGCCGGTTCGAAAGGGGGAAGTATCAAGGATGTCAGCACTAAATTTAGGTCCCACTGTGGTGGAGGATCCCTAACAGGGGGCTTAAGAAGGAACACTCCTTTAAGAAAGGCTTTACAAAGTTTGTGGGACATAATTTTGTGGTCTGCAAACCCGACATGAAAGTTCGAGATTGCTGCCAACTGAACTTTGACTGTGGAAGACGAAGAACCTGAGTGAAAAATTTCCACTAGAAAATCCAAGACTGACTGAATAGGGGCAGTAAAGGGATCTATGTTCTTAGATTTTGCCCAAAGGGAGAAGCGTTTCCACTTGCTGGAGTAAATCCTCCTGGTAGAGGACTTAAGAGAAGCTACTATGATGTCTCTAACGGGGTTAGAGATCATAGGAAGCCTGGCTAAGGAAGGAAGTGGAGCAACCAAGCTGTGAGGTTGAGGGAAGGTACGGATCGGTGCAGTTGACCCGACTGGTGGGTCAGAAGATCTGGAGCTGGGTCCAGGTGCCAGGGCTGCACCAAGAGATGGCGATGAAGGAACGGGAACCAAATTTGTCGAGGCCAGTAAGGGGCAATGAGAATCATTTTGGCTCTCAAAACGGTAGCTTTCTGGAGTACCTGTGGTATCAATGGAAAGGGAGGAAAGGCATAAAGGAGTCCCCGGGGCCAATCTTGGTTAAGAGCGTCTCTGGGGTGATGGCCCAGAAGTGGGAAGAGAGAGAAGAAGTCTGGGCATTTGCTGTTTTGAGGAGTAGCAAAAAGATCGCAGCATGGGCGGCCCCACTTCTGAAAAATCTCCTCCACTATGGATTGCTTGAGAGACCACTCGTGAGGCATGAGTATAGCTCTGCTCAATCTGCCCGCTATTATGTTGGTTTTCCCAGGGATATGCGTTGCTACCAGAAACCGATGAGAGGAGATCGCCCATTGCCAAAGTCTGAGAGCCTCTCGACACAAGGGATAGGACTTGGTTCCGCCTTGCTTGTTGATGTACCACACCACGGACATGTTGTCCGTGTGAAATGCAATAGTTCCTAAGGGAAGAAAGTCGTTGAGGGCTTGCAACGTTAAAAGCACTGCTCTCATCTCTAGGACATTTATGTGCAGGTGGTATTCGAACGGTTGCCACGTGCCATGAACCATCCTGCCCTGATAATGCCCCCCCACCCGATCAGGGAGGCATCCGAAGTGACCGGGGCCGGGGGAACAAATGGTCTGCCCTGATGGACTAGAGGAGAGGAAATCCACCAGGATAGATGGTTCTTGCAGGTCTGTGTCACCAGGATCTTGTGACGCATGGGAAGCTGCTGGAAGGACCATTGTGTGAACAACATCCATTGTAGGAGACGCATGTAAAAACGGGCCAGAGGAAGAAGTGTGATGGCAGCCGCCATGAGGCCCAACACTTTCAGGACCAACCTGGCTTGTACCCTTTTGCTGGCAAGGATGATCCGAACGTGGTTTTGGATATCTAGGATTCTCTGACTTGTTAGGTTTGCTGACATCCGAGTAGTGTCTAGATTTGCACCTATAAAGGTAATAGAGTGGCAGGGCGATAAGGAGGACTTTTCGAAGTTTACTGAAATTCCCAACTGACTGCAGAGACGTAGGGTGTAATCTCTGGCTTGGAGAAGTTGATGCCTGGTGGTGGCTGAGAGGAGCCAGTCGTCGAGATACGGAAACATCTGGAATCCTTGATGTCTCAGGTGAGCCGTGACCACTGCCATGCATTTGGTGAACACTCCAGGGGCTGTAGCGAGACCAAAGGGCAGGGCTCTGAATTGAAAATGACTGGTCCCCAGCCGAAAGCGGAGAAACCTTCTGGAGCGTCTGTGGATTTTTATGTGATAGTACGCATCCTGAAGGTCCATGAAGCACATCCAGTTGTCTTTGCCCAGAAAAGGCAAAATCGATTGAAGTGTGACCATCTGAAATCTCGTCTTTTTGACAAGACTTGTTGAGCCTGCTGAGGTCTAATATTGGTCTCCAGTCTCCCGTCTTCTTGGGAACCAAAAAGAACCTTGAGTAGATTCCAGACTCTAAATGGTCTGTTGGAACTGGCTGGATGGCCCTTTTTTTAGAAGCTTTGAAACCTCTAGTTTTGCAATTTCCCTTAGACCGGGTGGAACGTCTGGAAGGGAACTTTTCTGAGGGAAGGGGCTTTCCTCGAAAGGAATCTTGTAACCCTCTGATATGATCGACTGTACCCATCTGTCTTGAGAGAGGGAAAACCAGGCTTCTGGGTACAGCGACAATCTCCCCCCGACTGCCTCCAAGGGTGGACAGTCAGGCAACACCTCAGGGATGCTGGAAGGGCTTGTCAGAGAGAGGCTCTCTACTGCCCTGGTTCTGCGGACCCCCTCTGCCCCTAGGGCGGCATCTATTATTACCCCCTCTGCCTCTGGGGGTAAACTGACCACGTGCGTCCGGCGTGACTCCCTGAGATTTTCAGAACCACATCTTTCCCCCCTTCTGACCTTTGGGATAAGGCCTAGAAGGGGTGGAGAAACGGACTCCTATGGCAGAAAGAGTCTTGCCGTCTTGTTCACACCTGGTCAAAGTGTCCTTCACCTGAGGGCCAAACAATGTTGACCCATCAAAGGGAGAGTTTGTGAAGGACGCCTTAAAGGGGTCTGCAAAATTACAGAGCTGCATCCAGGAATGACGTCTGAGAGCCACTCCTGTGCCTGCAGCTCTAATCGCCCCATCGGCTGCATAAGAAATGAGCCGCATGGAGGAGTTGGTTATGGAATTAAGGATTCCCAGCTGAGAAGCAATCTTTTCCCGAGCCCCTGCTGCTGAAGGATCCTGTACTACTTCACCTAATTCTTTAAGGATGTCCCTTTGAAGTCTGGTGAAGTGACATAAATAATTCAGTGAACGCATAGCAAAGGTCGCTGCGGAAAACATCCGCTTACCATACCTGTCCATGGTCCTAGACTCCTTGTTAGGAGGATGGAATGGTACGGAAGGATCTGCAAGTTCCTTCTTGGTGGCGGCCGCCACCACCATGGCATCAACCGGGACACCTTTAGTAAGAAACTGCTTTTCAGCGGGGGCCGTAATAAATTTTGAAGGTCTCCTGGGGACTGGTTCCACCGAATCAGGAGATGCCCACGCCTTTCGAGCTATGACCTCCATGAGAGGGTCGAAAGGCGGAGACACCCAGGAGGTGGAGGGTCGAGATCCAAAAGCCTCCAGGTATACCGATTCATCCTCGGAGGGGTTAATGGAGGGCCAGTTCCCCCTCTGTTTCAGGAGCTCAAGGATGTCTGAAAAGGAGACATCCTCAGAGGGGGATCTTGGGGACCCCTCAGACTCATCCAAATCGGTATCCGATGTTGTAGACTCAGGGGAGTCTAAGTGCTTCCTCTTGCAGGTCCTCTTACACAGGGGGTTCACCTGAAAGATCAGGAGAAACCTTGGAAGAGGAAGTTCTTCCCAATGGGGAGACCTGGGGCGATGGATCTCTGGGTCCAGGAGCAAGAGAGCGGGAAGAGGTATCTACAGGCACCGTAGAGGGAGGAGCTAAAGGAACCGACTGCTGACTGAGCTCAGGGGCTAGCACACTCCTCATCACCTCGAAGGCTCCCCTCCCAGGGAGGGCCGAGAGATCCCACTCCGAAGAAACAGGGATCCCTGGTCCCACCGAAAGGGAAGGCTCCGAAGCAGATGTCGGGGCTGAGCTCACCAAGGCCGAAGCTCCGAGTGGGAGAACGGGGTCGGACAAGGGTCCGATGCCACTTGCCCCCTCGGAACCGACCAGGGAAGCCCGACGCCCGGATCCCTCCAAGGAAGGTCTCAAGGAGGAGATAGGAGTCGAGGACGATGGAGCCGAAAGGTGTGGTATCGGCTCCGAAGCAGCAACAGTCACGGTACCAATAATCTCTGGCTCCGAACTCTGAAGGAGAGTCGAAGGAGGAATTTCAGGAGGGTGTAGAATAGCGGTCGTCTGTTGAGACGGGCTATGGAGCATTTGGGCTAGTGCCTGTGATTTTAATAGCCTACTCACCACTCTCTCTAAATCATGGTCTGATAGCCTGGAAGACCTCGATGATCAGCTCCGATGGCTCCGCTCCGAAAGCAGGGGGGAGGCTGGAGCCGAGTGTATAGATTCCAAAGAAGGAGATCTAGACCTCTTTTTGGACGGAGCCATCGGAGCCGAAGAAACCTCGGCTCCAGGCGGAGCCGACGACTTGTCGGCTCCGAGTGGAGACAAAGATATCTTGGCTCCAGCCGGAGCCGAGACATGCTTCGACGCTAGGGTGTCGGCTCCAGCCGGAGCAGACACAGGTGCCGAAGCCAGGGTATCGGAGCCGAACGGCACCGAAAAGTACAGTTTTGTACCTACCATAAATGTAGATGTTCGAAGATCCACATTGCTGCAGTCCTTACATACGGGTAGTCCGCTGTCCTCGGTCGGCCCGAATACCAAAGTATTAGGCTGACGTCGGTCAAGGCGCTTAAAACTGACATCAGAACGTCAGGGTACAAAAGCGCATGACCGACGTCATATCCTCAGTCTTTTCTTGCCCCAGATGTCAGAAGGCCATAAAAAGAAAGGCCAAAACCAAAAAACAGCAAAGAACAACCAACCACCCCTGCACCAACCATGTTTACAAAATTTACAACCCAAACCACACAACCACCTCTAACTACAGAGGGGAAGGAGGGAGGGTAAATTGGACTGCAGCAATGTGGATCTTCGAACATCTACATTTATGGTAGGTACAAAACTGTACTATGTTCTTCATCTCACATTGCTGCAGTCCTTACATATGGGTAGAATCCCAAAGCAGAGGTAAGGGAGGATGGCAAAACTATAAAGCATTAGGAGCTGCCAAAATGCCCTGTAAAATTGCAGTGGCAAAACCAGCCCTAGATTTAGAGTAACGTGGAAGGTGGTAATGCTTAGAGAAAAGTATGCACTGAACTCCAAGTAGCTGCCTCCAAAATATCTTTAGTAACCACCCCCCTTAAAAAAGCTGTAGAAGTGGCAGTAGCCCTAGTGGAATGAGGCCTAATCCCAACTGGAATCTCCTTACCATGATGGGAATAACAGAAAGCAATACAAAAACCAATCCACTTAGAAATAGTTTGTTTTGAAACAGGTTTGCCCTGAGAACCCAAAGCAAATGAAACCAACAACTGCTGAGACTGCCTGAACCCTTTAGTTCTGCTCAAATAATATCGCAACTGTCTGTGGATATCCAAAGTGTGCAAAATCTTCTCCCCTTTATTTTGGGGGTTTGCATAAAAAGTAGGCAAATGAATAGTCTGGTTTAAAGCCACACTAGAAACCACTTTAGGCATAAAGGAAGGGTTAGTACGCAAAGACACCCTATCCTTGTGGAAAATTAAGAAAGGCTCAACCGCCATAAGGACCTGTAATTCAGAAACCCTTCTCGCAGAGGTAATGGCCAACAAAAAAGCAGTCTTCCATGATAAATATTTCAACTCGGCAGTAGCTGCAGGCTCAAAAGGTTGTAGAGTGAGTTTCTCCAACACAAAATTGAGATCCCAAGGAGGAGTAGGAGCTCTACGTGGGGGTCTTATATTCTTTGCCCCTCTAAGGAATTGCTTAAACAAAGGATGAGAAAATAATGGTGGGTCACAGTCATAGTGAGCAGAAATTGCTGCAGCATGAACCTTTATAGAGGAGGACAAACCTTTGTCCAATAACTCAGTAAGGTATTGAAGAGCAACACTTAAATTAGGTTTAGAAACATCAAAGTCCTTTGCTGTACTCCAAATTAAAAATCTCCTCCATTTATCTGCGTAAACTTTCCTTGTACTAGGCCTTCTGGCCTCCAAAATAACATTCAAAACTTGTTGTGGAAGCTGAGACCCTCCAGGATTTAAAACAGAATATGCCAGGCTGTTAGATGCAGAGAGTGAAGTTTGACATTGAGTAAATGACTGTTCTCCTCAGACAGCAGGTGTGGAATCGAAGGCAAAGGCCATGGAGGCTCCAACCAGACTTCTCAGTAATGGGTACCAGTGCTGTCGAGGCCAATCCGGAGCTATTAAAATCATGGTTGGCTTGTCCTGTCTGACCTTCAGGAGTACCTTTGGGAGGAGAGGCAGTGGTGGAAAGGCATACACGTGAAGATTGCTCCAATTGAATGAGAGAGCATCCACTTTCCAAGCTGTGGGATGAAACCTTTTTGTGCAAAACTTTGGCAACTGGTAATTTAGTGGAGAAGCGAACAGATCTATGTCTGGAGTTCCCCATAACACTGTCAATTCTTGAAATACATGAGGATCCAATTTCCACTCGTGGGGATCCATAATTTGTCTGCTCAACACATCTGCTAAGGAGTTCTGTGTCCCTGGCAGAAACCTTGCCTGAAGATTTAGCTGTAAACTGAGAGCAGTCTCCCACAAAATCATTGCTTGTCTGCATAGAGGGTATGAATGTGTCCCCCCTTGCTTGTTGATGTACCACATGACAGTTGTGTTGTCTGTTTGAATCAACACCTGTCCTGGAAGAAGTAAGTCCTTGAAAGCTATCAATGCAAATTGGACTGCTAACATCTCCTTCAAGTTGATATGTAAATGTTGAAGTCTGGCAGGCCACGTGTCTTGTACCCATTTTCCATTTAGATGAGCTCCCCAAGCTTTGTCTGAGGCATCCGTCGTTAGAATCTGACTCGCCTCTGGTCGGGTCACAGAGAGTCCCTTGTTTAGGTGACATTCCTGAGCCCACCACAAAAGTTCCTTTTGAATGCAAGGTATTATCTGAATGACAGTGTCCATATCTTGGCAGTGTTGCGTCCATACATTTTTGAGATACCATTGTAGCTTCCTCATATGCAGTTTGGCATTGGGAAGTACCAGAATACAAGATGCCATGAACCCCAAGGCTTGAAGGACTGTCCTTGCAGTCAGCCTGGACTGACGAGACAATTGATGGAAATAAAGAGAAGGATTCTTTTGTTTGTCCGGGGTCAAAAAGGCCATCTGGGATGCTGTATTCAGTCTCACACCCAGAAAGCACATATCCTGAGAGGGTACTAGACTGGACTTTATTTCGTTCACAGAATACCCTAGGCATCTTAACACTGCCATCACATACTGTAAATGATGAAGAAGTTCGTCCTTTCCTTGAGCCAGAATCAGGCAATCGTCCAAATAAGGATAGATTTGTATTCCTCTTAGCCTGAGGAAAGCTACCACTGGAGCCAGAACTTTCGTGAACACTCTGGGCGCAGTAGATAAGCCAAAGGGCAATGCAGAGAACTGATAATGAAAAGTCCCAGCCCGAAAACGCAGATACTTCCTGCAACTGGGCCTGATAGGAACATGAAGGTAAGCTTCCTTGAGATCCAGAGTCACCATCCAATGATCTTTGCCCAGCAGAGGTAAAAGCTGTTGTAACGTCAACATTTTGAACTTGGGAATGTCCAGATATGTGTTGAGGATAGATAAATCCAAAATTGGTCTCCACGTGTTCCCTTTCTTTGGTACTAGAAACAGGCGAGAATAAAATCCTAGGCCCACTTCTGGCAGAGGGACCGGTTGTATAGCTCCTATTTGAAGTAGTACAGAAATCTGTTTGTGAGCCTCTAGTCTTTGCTGAGGAGGAACGTCTGGCATGCCTTTGTAAGGGGGCAAGGTATGGAAATAAAACTTGTAACCTTGGTGTATGATATCCAATACCCATTTGTCCTGGGTAATTAAAATCCAATTTTCCTTGAAGAGTGCCAACCGTCCTCCCAAAGGTGCTGCCAGGCAAGAAGGATCTGGCAGCTGAAAGAGTAGGTCATTGGGCCTGTTTACGAAAGGACTGGCCCCTGCCCTCACCAGAAGATTGTGCAGGTGAACTCCATGTTCTAGGTCTGAAGGAACTCTGAGCTCTGCCCCTACCACGTCTAGACCTACCCCTAGACTGAGAATCAGAAGAAGGATACGTCCATCCCTTAGCAGGCCAATTTCTACTAAACTTCGGAGGCTGAACTTGCAAAAAATCTTTAACAGTCTGCATAGACTTAGCCTTGTCCTCCATTTTCTTCAAGACTGACTCCACAGGTGGACCAAACAACACTTCAGACTGCAAAGGAGCATCCAAAATCCTTGTCTTAACATGGTCAGATAAATTCTGATCCTTAAGCCAGGCATGCCTGCGAAGAACTGAACCAGTGGCAGCCACCCTAGAAGAGGCCTGCACAGCATCAAAACCACACTGTAAAGAATGCTTACCCACCTGTTCAGAGACATGCACCAAATCTTGTAAGTCTTTACACTCAATGCCTTCTGCCAGAGCATCCACCTTAGATTTCAATTGAGAAAGAAGAAAATTTTGATATTTCAACATATGAAACTGGCAATTTAAAGCCCTCATTGCTAAGGTAGAAGATGTATAGACCTTCTTTCCCCATCTATCCAAAGCCCTGGCCTCTTTATCTAGAGGAACCGGGTTCTTTACAACAGAGGCCCTGACACCCTTAGGTCCCTGACTAATAGTTTCTGGGTCCGCCCTAGGACTCTTATAGAGATATTTATGAGCCTCAGGCACCCTGTAATACCTATCTGGTTTAACAGGCGAGGGGCAGAGAATCAGGATTAAGTGAAGCCTCTGAAAACACATCTTGCACAACATCCAGAACAGGGGTATAGCTAAGGGCCTATGTTGAGGTAAAACAAAATTCCCTAAGCCTTTTCCGTGAATCAGAGAAGTCCTGACCTTCCCACTTAAAATGTTCCCTCATAGAATGAAGTGTCTCTGAAAAGAAAAATCCTCTGGAGGAGAAGCAGAAGGAGTGGAATCTTCTGCATCAGAATCAGAATAAGGAGAGTACTCCTGCAAGTCTTCAGCAAGACTCTGAAACATCCGAAGCCTGTACAAAACTTTCCAACTCTGGCTCCACCCTAGGCCTCTTATCAGGAGGGGGCAAAGAACCTCTAATCAGAGTAATCAAATCTTCTGCCATTTTAAGCATGTGCTTCTTAGGCACAGACCCTGCAGAACTAGGACTGACACCAACAGAAGCTAAACCTGGCCTGCCTCTGGAAGAAGTCTTGGAAACAGAAGGAGAGGGTCTAACCACCCTGGGAAGGGAGGGGAGTACAGAAACCTGAGAAGCCCCTTCAGCCTGACCTGCCTCTTGAGAGGCCACATCCTGCAAAATCAAAGTCTCCCCCTGAGACTCCAGAGAAGCCTCCATCGGAACCACCGGTTCCACTGAAGCCTCTAAAGAACCGGCGTCTGGAACGGACGACTCATCTTGCCTAGGTTTAACCGCTTTGTCTTTGCGCTTCTTCGTGGAAGCGGGCGTCGGAGAATCCGACGGCATATTATAATTGCACCGCTTACCGAAGACCAGCCTAGCACAATCCAACCTTCGCTTAATAGTGCGCTTATTAAACCTAGCACAAAAGTGACACCCGACTACGTCGTGCTCAGGCCCCAAACAAGGAATGCACAAAGAATGATAATCCCTATGCGGTATCTGTTTCCCACAAGAAATACAATTATTCACTTTTTCTGACATCCGGTAATACACTGAGGCAAGAAAAAACCAAAATATTCCCCAACGGGGTACTTAGCCAACTTGGATTCGGTCTGAAACTCCGAACTCGAAAAATTTCAGAACGCCGAACGGCACTTGCAACGCTGCTTCTGCATCGGATCATGCGGCAAAAAAGACTGAGGATATGACGTCGGTCATGCGCTTTTGTACCCTGACGTTCTGATGTCAGTTTTAAGCGCCTTGACCGACGTCAGCCTAATACTTTGGTATTCGGGCCGACCGAGGACAGCGGACTACCCATATGTAAGGACTGCAGCAATGTGAGATGAAGAACATCTGAAGCTTCCACTAAGGAAGGATCGGCTCCAGATGGAGCAGATGTAGACTCCGGCGGAGTCGGAACCAAGACCACAGACTTGGACACCGAAGCCTGGGTCTTGGAAGGCTTAGAGGGCTTCCCGGAGCCGAGCTTGGCCGGGGAGCTCTCAGGCTTAAGGAGACCCCTGAGGATCAATTTATTTCTACATTCCTGCAGGACTCTCTGGCTAAAGGAATGACAGATAGCACAGGAGTCCTGCAGATGTAGGGGTCCCAGGCAATAAATACAAGACGTGTGACCGTCTGTCAGAGACATCTTCTGACAGCACGAGTCACACTTCTTGAAACCTGAGACCCTAGTATCTTTAGACATGTCTGAGTCCTAAATACACACACACACTCAGACAGAAAGACACTAAACAACAAACTTAGAAGTGTAAGACACAGCTGTAATACACAACAGAACACCCACACCTAGGAAAATCCTGACAGGAACTGTAAGGGAGGGTAAGGCCTAAGGCCCAAAACACTAGAAAGTTAAGAATAAGGGGTTGAGGAGAAAGGGTATGGAGCTAAGTGAATAAGGATTCACTAAAGAAACTATAAAGAATAAAAATTAGGGAATTGGATCTAAATTTCCTCACAAATAACAATATAAAATCACTTACCAGGAGCTGGTAAAAAAGATGACCTCATTAGCGAAGCGGCAAACGACATCTAGGTAATTACCGCCTTGCATCATGGGATATGGGGCTGCCTCGAGCTGGTAAAAGTGACTCTCGAGCTTAGCAAGTGCCGAGTTGGAGCCGAGGATCAGCTCCAAACCCATCCAGCAAGAATGAAGGCGAGATTGACAACTTAACATTAAGAGGTTTCGTATTGTAATGAGCTGAAATGGCAGAGGCATGAATTTTAATTGATGAAAAGGATAGGCCTTTGTCCAGCATCTCAGTTAGTTATTGTAAAATCTGAGGAATATTTAGTACAGATGTGCCAATTCCTTGTGCCTGGTTCCAAGCACTGAATCTTTTCCATTTTTCTGCGTAAGATTTTCTTGTACTGGGCCTCCTGGCCTCCAAAATAACATCCATCACTGCTTTAGAGAGAGGTGTGTTTTGAATGGTTACATTATCCGCCATGCTGACAGATTTAGGGTCCTGAGTTGGCTGTGCAGAATCTGATTGTTTTGCTGAGTCAGTAAGTGAGGAATTAGAGGCAATGTCCAGGCTGGGCCTTGAGACAAGCTTTTTAGGATTGGGTACCAGTGCTGGCGTGGCCAGTTTAGGGCAATCAGAATCATTCTTGGCTTCTCGTCTGACCTTTAGGAGAAACTTGGGGAGGAGAGGCAAAGGAGGAAAGGCATACACTGTTAGACTTTTCCAGTTGAATGAAAGAGCATCCACTTTCCATGCTTGCTTGTGATAAGTCCTTGTGCAGAATTTCTGTAGTTGGCAGTTGTGAGGGGAGGCAAATAGATCTATGTCTGGGCATCCCCATTCCTTTGTTATCATGCTGAAGACTTGTGGATCCAGTTTCCACTCGTGGGGATCCGTGAGGTTTCTGCTTAGTTCGTCTGCCAGAGTATTGTTCTTTCCTGGCAGGAATGTGCTTGCATGTGTACTTGATAAGTCAATACTGTGTCCCACAAAGTCATGGCTTGTCTGCAGAAGGGTAGGAATGTGTGCCTCCCTGCTTGTTTATGTACCACATGATTGCAGTATTGTCCGTCCTTATCAGTAGTTGTCCTGGATGGAGTAGACCCTTGAAAGCTGTTATGGCATTCTGAACAGCTAGCATCTCTTTTTGATTGATATGTAGATGCATTTGGCTTGTGGACCATGTTCCCTGAATAAATTTTCCTGCCATGTGTGCTCCCCAAGCATAATCTGATGCATCTGTTGTTATTGACTGCTTGGCTGTGGGTGGAGCGAACGGGTTGTCCCTTGTTGAGGTGACAGGCATGTGCCCACCATCGAAACTCCTGTTGCAGGCAAGGAATGAGGGTAATTAATGCTTCCAGGCTTTGACAATGTTGAGTCCAGACACTTTTTATGTACCATTGAAGTTTCCCCATATGCAGTCTGGCATATGGAATTAGCAAAATGCAGGATGCCATGAAACCCAAAGCCTGCAGAATTTTTCTTGCAGATAACTGGGTCTTTGTTGCCAACATTTTAAAGTAAGAAGTTAGTTGCCTTTGTCTGGCGTGAGATAAGCCATCTGGGCAGTTGTATTTAAGCTTGCACCCAGGAATATTATCTCTTGACAGGGTACTAGTCTTGATTTCTTTTCGTTTACTGTGTACCCTAGGCAAATTAATAATCTTTTTACGAACGCCAGATGCTTTAGTAGAGTGTCCTTGTTCTCGGCTTGTATAAGGCAGTCGTGCAAGTAAGGATATATTTGAATTCCTCTGTCTGCAAAATGCAATTACTGGTGCCAGGCATTTTGTGAAGACCCTGGGCGCAGTAGATAAGCCAAAGGACAGTGCAGAGAACTGGTAGTGTATTGAGCCAGCTATGAATCTGAGGCATCTTCTGCAAGATTGTCTGAATGGGATATGCAGGTATGCCTCTTTTAGGCCCAAAGTTACAAGCGAAGCCTTCTTGCCCAGCATGGGCAGAAGCTGCTGCAGAGTTAATATTTTGAATTTTGGAACGTCCAGAAATGTGTTTAGAAAAGACAGGTCCAGTATTGGTACTTGCTGAATGGCCCTCATGTTCATAAGGGACGAAACGTCTTGTTGTGCCTCTGCCCATTGATTGTGTGGCAGGTTTGGCATACCTTTTATTTATTTTATTTTACATTTGTTGACCGGGATTGTCCGACTGGATGCATGTCCATTTTCAGCGGAGGCCCGGGGAGAAAAGCTCCAAGGGTAAGCAGATACAGCATTATATAATACCAGCATTACATATTACAAACAGACTATTTAGAGAGATTACATAAGTAAGCAAGTTAAAGTTCCACAGGTTACAGTTAATCCTGAGTGCAAGCCAGGATTAAATTAAATTACACAGTAAACTGGTTAGCAGATTTTTACACATTCTAGAGAGAGTTAGCCAGGCTTGATACATTGACATAGCCAGTTAAGTGACAAATGTTGTCTGAGTCTAGTTTTAAATTGACCTAAGGTGGAAAGTAAGGTAATATCAGCTGGAAGAGAGTTCCAGGATCTACTTACAGAGTTTGCAAAGAGAGAATCACCGGCTGTGTTATTAATTTTGCTAGTCTGAATTAGTAGTTTGTTAGAGGATCGAAGTGGTCTAGGATTGTTATAGGGGGTGATAATATTTTTAAGTGCAGGAGTATTGTCCGGATTATAGAGGATTTTATAGGCCATAATCAGTTGGTTATACTGGATTAGGCTGGGTAGTTCAAGCCACCCAAGCTGATTTAGATTGATGCAATGATGTATCCTAAAAGGCAGCCCAGTGGCAAACCTGGCAATGTGGTTGTAGCAAATTGAGATTTTGTTAAGGACAGTCTTGTTTAAATTTGAGAGTAGAGGGGATGCATACAGAAGGGTTAAAAGAAGGTGAGAACGAGCTATGGCAATTGTAGCTGGAGGGGTTAGGAAGGCTTTTATTCTGTAAAGTGACCCTAGTTTTTTATTGATGGTTTTGATAGTTTGGTTAACATGTAGGTCAAATTTTAGATTATTGTCTATGATGACACCTAATAGTTTTGTAGAGGGGTCAGGGGAGATTATTGTGCCATCATTTGATTTTATGGTAAAGGTGAAAGCGGTAGACCTATGTGTTGGTGAAAATAACAGCATTTTAGTTTTTTTGGGATTTAGGATCAGACTATGTTCAGAAAGCCAGTTTTCTATCGTATTAAAGGTGGTCTGGGTAGCTGACTATAACTCTACTGGAGATGTGGCTGAGCAAATCAGAGTAGAGTCATCAGCATATTGGATACAGCTGACTTTTGGGATGACAGTATAAAGGTCGTTAATGAAGATGGAGAACAGCAAGGGCCCTAGTATAGAGCCTTGTGGTACTCCAAGGGTGTTAGGGAGTTTGTTCTGCCAGAGGACAGCCTGCTATCGACCATTCAGGTAGGATTGAAACCAATGAAGGGCTCTAGTATCTAGACAGAATGTTTGCAGGGTGTGGATTAAAAGTTGGTGAGCAAACATATCGAATGCCTTGGAAAGATCCAAGAAGAGGGCTGAGGATATATAATTATTGTTGTGATTATGGTTTATGGTGTTGGTAAAGGCTAGGAGGGCTGAAGTAGTGCTGTGATGAGGACGGAAGCCATGCTGAGTGTCTGCCATAAGGTGATTCTGGATTAGGTGGTGCATGAGTTGTCTATGAATACATTTTTCCATAATCTTTGCAAGTGGAGAGAGTATAGCTATTGGCCTATAATTCGAGAATTCAGTAGAGCTGCCTTCCTTTGTGAAGTGGGATTACATAGGATATTTTCCAGATGGTGGGAATTTTACCTTCTACTATGGTTCGATTGATTAGTATTGAGACGGGGTAAGCAATAGCATCAGCTGAATTTTGCAGGTACTCGGCAAGGAGTTGATTAGCAGAAAGTGTAGTGGGTTTTAATTTTTTGATCAAGGTACGGATAAGTGAAATGGCGACTGTTTGGAAGCTGAACGCGAGTAGGTTTGTAGGGGTGCTACTTTCAGGACCAGGGGAGCTAGGAGGTAGTTGGCTAGCTAGGGCTTGAATTGTCTCAGTAAAGAATCAGTTAAAACTGTCAGAAACATCTTCAGGGGTTTTATCAATAGTAGCAGCAGGGATTGGGGATGAAGTTTGTCCAGGATGTAGTAGATTATTTGAACCTGCCCAAAACTTCTGAGGGTTATTTTGATTTACTGTCTATAAATTACAGTAGCATTGTTTTTTTGTCTTGTAAAATTGATTTTTTGGTTTCGTTCCTGGATTGCCTGTATTTAATGTGATCTTGAGGGTCTTTAGAAGAACGTCATAAAGCCCATGCTTTGTTTCTAAGGGTAATTTTGAGTTTAGACTCTTTAGAAAGCCATGGTGCAGTTTTTGCCTTGGTTCTCTTTGAACTAACAGGTGCATGCAAATCAAGGATCTCAAGGAATTTGTTGTTAAAGTATGCTACTGCTTCCTCTAAGGAGATGTGTTTTAGAATAGACCAATTACATGAGTTTAGTTCTTGTTGGAATTTGGCAGGATCAAAGTTTTTATTGTTTCTAACCTGAGTAAGGGTTGTTGGGAATTAATGGTTTTGTGCTTAATTACATATGTGAGAAGGTGATCGCTTAGGCCATCAAGGAGGGTACCAGAGGTGTACAGTTGGGGGTGACTATTTATGAGCACCCAGTCAAGTATACTTTCTTTTTGGTTGGGTTTACTTATCCTGGTAGGGTGGATATAATTTGTGTAAATGCATGCAGGTTAATATGGGTGGTTGGGGATTCTGAGGAAAAGGTGCCCCAAGTCTATGTTAAAGACTCCAAGTAGTAGGGTTTCTTGGGGGTAGTGACATGACTGCCAGTGCAGGATATCTTCAAATGTAGAAATAGTGTTACCCGAGGGAATGTACATACAGATGATATTAATGCATTTATTTTTATTGTTGCAATTTGGTGGCAAGAATCTCCGAGTTATTAATCTGAGGTGGTTGTATTACATCTATGGTGGCATTCAACTCAGATTTATAGAGTACAGCTACCCCACCCCCTTCCTCGAAGCACAATCCAGCCTGTGTATGTTGTACCCAGGTGGCAACACTTCATTGTCTTTAGTGTTAGGTTTTAACCAGGTTTCAGATAAACAGAGAATCTCAGGGGAGTGGACATCCAGAAGTGCATGCAATTCATGTACCTTGTTATTCATGCTTCTAATATAGAGATGACAGGCTAGGAGAGAGTTAGTTGGCCTATTAATTGTAGGTTTGTAGATTAGATTGCAAGTAGAGGGGGTATGTGTATCTGAAGTGAGTGGGCCAGGGTTGGGGTGAATATCACCACCAAGTATTAGGTTGAGTCTATACTTGGTGATGAACTTCAGGAATTTGTTTATTAGTTTGTGGTAGTGTTTGGATCTAGAGCTAATGTGCCTGGGGTTGAGATGTTGATAGACTGAACAAGATGTTGGGTAGGATCTGGTACTGTAAGTATGGTTGAAGGTGGAAGGATTTACAGCTGGGGTGATAGTATGGCCTTTTGGGACCTGAAATCCTGTGAGAAACTGGTTTTCATACAAGGTAAGGAGGTATGGTGTGAACAAGAGGGGTAGTAAAGAGGAGTATATCATTATCTGTGATTCAGCTAGTGAGTTAAGGAACTGTTTTACCTGGTGATGCAACACCAGAAGATAGAGTGGTGAGGTAAAGGTACTGGATGGGGGATGGGAGAATGCCAGATGAAAGCTAATAGGTGCTATTAAAATGTAGGTAGATGAATGGGGGTGGGTGGAATTATACCAGATGAAAGCAGAGGGATTTAGTCCTGTCTAGATAGAATCTGAGCTGTCTGTGCACATTTTGGGCATGAAGCAGGGTGTGAAAGTGGAACCTGTAGCCCTGGGACACTATATTCAATACCCATTTGTCCTGGGTGATCATGTGCCAATTTTGAGAGAAAAGTGCTAGTTTTCCCCCTAAGGAGGCTGCAAGAAGATAAGTGCTTGGTGCTGGCAGAGGCAAGTCATTGGGACCGTTTCCTGTATGGCTGTGCTTTTTCTTCTCCACTTTTGGAGGTAGAAGCGCCCCACTGTTTAGGCCTGTATGAGGCCTGGGGCTGGGATCTGCCTCTTGGACATGTGTATCTGCCACTTTGTGGCCTGTCCGACACTGGAAAGGACCAATTCTTTGTAGGCCAGTTCCTGCTAAATCTTGGTGACTGAACCTGTAAAAAATCCTTTACTGTTTGCATAGATTTCACTTTGTCCTCCATTTTCTTCAAAACCTCCTCTGCTTTAACACCAAATAAAGTATCATGCTGTAATGGAGCATCTAATAATTTTGCTTTAACATGATCAGGCAGATTTTGTTCCTTTAACCAAGCATGCCTCCTAATGACAGAACCCGTAACTGCGGCCCTGCAGGAGGCCACCAGAGAATCAAAACCACATTGCAATGTATAGGTTCATACTAGGCTATCTGCCCTAGGGCATTTATAAGCCTAGCCAGAATGTGTTTGGCTTTCGCCACCCATTTTAAATTAATTTTGCTATGTCCTTTTTTTGAGGTTAGTATACTGTGCCTCTGTCTAACAGTGACACAGAAGTCATACCTGGGGTAAACCTACAATCTCCCATCCACTCATCAAGATTCCTCTTGAAGAGAGTCAATGAGGGACTCTGCCTAACCTGGACTGGGATTTTATTCCAGAGTGAAGGGAGCCTCTGGGTTATGAATCTGTCCCTCCAGCATGTCCTATTTATTTCAGTGCTGAGGTTCAAGTCTCTCGAGCGTGTAGCTCGATAGGATTTGGATTTTCTGAGGTGCAGTATGTCCATTAATTCCGGGTTGGACATGGCTTTATACGTCAGGCACAGATCGCCTCTGAACAGGCGGTATGCCACTGAGTAGAGCTGGAGTTTCTTTAACCAGGCAGCATATGGCATCTGTTTGAGCCCTTTGATCCTCTTGGTGAGGTACTTTTGGGGTCTTTCCAGTTGCTGCAGGTGTCTGGTAAGGTACATCCCAAAAGGGGCATTGTACTCAATTATGGGCCTGATGAGAGATGAGTAAAGAGGCACGATGACCTCCCCTGATCTAGATGTGAATCCCTTCATGATTAGGTGGGCTATATAAAATGTTTTTCTAACCACTTTGGCCACGTGGTTGTCAAATGAAAGATTGCTATCAACTTGGGTCCCCAGGTCCCTAATTACTTCTTCTGTACTTAATGGCTTACCACCTATGTGGTAATTTGTGGGCACTTTGTTTTTGCCAAAGGGGATGACTATACACTTTTTGGCGTTTGGCTTGAGGCCATGGCTCTGGCACCAGTTGTCTGTTTCTACGAGGCCCTTTTGGAGGATGCTTGTGTCGGCTGCAGAGTCGATTATGGCACCCAGTTTGCAGTCATCTGCGAACTTGGTCAGCCACAGTCCTTCCGTGTTGGCCTGTACCTCCGAGAAATATATACTGAACAAGAGAGGTCCCAGGACTGAGCCTTGTGGGACGCCACTTGTAACTGGTTTGGAGTCTGACATGGCTCCAGCAATTCTAACCATGTGGGTTCTGTCCTTGAGCCAGTTTGCAACCCATCTAGTGACATAGGGGTTTATATTTAAGCTGGTGAGCTTATCTATAATGCCCGAGTGGGGTATTGTATCGAAGGCTTTTGCGAGGTCCAGGTAGGCTGTGTGGACCACCTTCCCCTCGTCAATGGCCTTGGTGACTGTTTCAAAGAAATCAACCAGGTTTAAGAGGCAGGATCTGCCCTTAACAAAGCCGAACTGGGTAGGATCCAGTGTCTGTAGGTCCTCAAATATCTTTATTTATGAGGTCCATGATTATCCTTTCCATAGCTTTGCAGACCAAGCTAGTCAGGCTTATGGGGCGATAGTTTCCAGGATCCGTTGAGGCACCACCTTTGTGGAGAGGGACCACAGTTGCTGTACGCCACTCTTTGGGTACATATCCTGTAGTAAGGCTGAGATTGAACAGTAGTTTTATATTTGGGTTTAGCTCTTCTTGGAGTTCATGTAGGACGCAGCCCGGGGACACCGTCTGGTCCCATTGATGCTGTGTTTTTTGCTTTGGAGAGGGTGGCTCTTACCTGAGCATCCGAGATGTCAGGGGGGCAGCACTCTGCTGGAATAGATATTTGCCCTTTTGGTGGGGGGTTTGCGCTGAACCTGTCAGCTAGGATGTTGGCAATGTCTGTGGGTTCGTGTATTTTTGTCATTTTGGACTAATTCTGAGCATATCTGGGAATTACCACCCATGTTCCTAACATAACTAAAGAAAGCCTTGTGATTATCCTTAGTGTCCTGTGCAATTTTTCTCTCGAAGCTGGCCTTAGACGATTTTATGAGTGCCCGTAGTTTTTTGCTAATACTGATCAGAGATGCCTTCCCTTTTTGGAATTTTGCTCTATCATTTAGTAGCTTCCTCCTTCTATTGTATAGCTTGTTTATGGCTGGGGTCCACCAGACAGGACGTCTGCCTCTGGAGGATTGGGTCTTGGTTTTATATGGGATCGCATGATCCATGCATTCCTGAAGGTGTTCATAAAATGTGTTTATAAAGGATTCTGCGGTCTGGGCTGTATTTTCCACAGGCCCGGGGGCTTTGAAGGATTCCACCTCAGATTTGAGGAGTGTGAAATTTACTTTAGAGAAGTTTTTCACTGTGGTTTTCTGGGCAGGGGGTGGTGTCGGGATGTGAACATCCAGTGAGATTAGTTTATGGTCTGATCTTACCAGTGAGGGATACACTTCTGGTCTGGAGCATAGAGTCCCCATGTTGGTGATGATCAGGTCCAGTATGTTTTCCCCTTTTGTGGGAGTGGTAACAAGTTGTTCCATAGCATTTGAGTTTATAAATTCTAGGAACCTTTGGGCTAGGCTGTTGGAGCTAGAGTAATGCTCCCAGTCTATGTTTGGGTAGTTGAAGTCGCCCAATATAATGGTGTTTGGAGAGACCTTCACATTTTCCAGTGTTCTCATAAAGGCCGAGTGGGGTTCCTGGGTTAGGGAGGGTGGTCTGTAGCAGGCTATAAACTGGAAGGCAGTTTTACCCACTGTTAGTTGCACATGGAGAGTCTCTGATGCTTCGTGCTGTGCCACCAACCTGGAGGTGTGGGTATCTTTGATGAATATTGATACTCCTCCTTTGTGGGTCGGTCCAAGTTTTGGGGCGAAAAGCATGGTATGAGGTATAACCTGGTAGTGCTGGGGTGCTCTCGAGCCTTGAACCAGGTTTCTGTTACTGCACAGATATCGATTTTCTCCATGCTAAGGAGAGTTTCGAAAAGTGCATCTTGAGGTTTAGACTTCTGGCGTTGAGTAGCATTACTCTTAGTTTCTTATCCCTTGTGATACCTATGGAGGTGGGTTTGTCTTTTGAGCCTTGCCTAAAAAAAGGCACTATGGGGGTAGCAAGAGCCTTTGCCAATATCCGAAAGCCCAGGGGTGACAGGTGCAGGCCGTCCCTAGCGAAGCATCGTGGCTTGTCGAGCATATCATCCCAGGCTGACAGGCATTGGATCCCCTTTGAATGACACAAATAATTAAGCCAATTGTTGAAATTGATCATCTTGTCTTCATAATGTGGCATCATTCTTGGTGAGGGTAAGATGCTACTCAAGGTCAGGGTCATACCGGTCTGGGCCACATGCTCAGAGAGCTCCTCTATGTCTCTTTTCATGTAGTCCAGGGAGGTACGTCTCAGGTCATTCACACCAGCATGGACAATGACCGAGTCATATTTGTACTTGCCTTGGAGTGACCTGAGTGCTTGTGTTATGTGGCGGATCCTAGCGCCCGACAGGCAGCTCACAGTGACCTTCTCCTTGTTCAGCCTGGTGAGCGGGATGTCAGTGTGCCTGATGATAGAGTCACCTATTACAAGTGTATCAGGTGTGTTGTTTAGCCTTAAGGGCTGTGACTGTTCGACACACTGGCTTTGTGAGCTATGTGTTGCACGTGTTTTGTTTTGGGGTAGCGGTTGCTTGGGTGTCTGCTTTGGAGGTCTCTGCTGCTTAGGCAGATTTTTATTTAGAGCCCCCGAGTATGTTTTTGTGTGTTTATGTGTTTGGTCTGCTGTCGTGGTAGGTCTATGTGAGACTGGAATTGTACTGAGTGTGGTTTCCTTCTCCTCCTGACTGGTTACGCCAGTACTGAGTTGAGAGAGCTTAGCCTCCAGTTTGGCTATATGGATGCATCTCTCACATGTGTTGGAATTTATTGGGAGGAGGAGAGGGTTGTCTGTGTAAATGAGGCAGTAGTAACATTGCCTCAAGATTCCCAGATTCACCAGCTGGACCAGAGAGAAGATTGACAACTGACCTTTGGACATGCTAGAATAGTACTGGGAATTCCTTTATAATTGAAAAAAAAGGGCCAATGGGGAACAAGGTACTCGAGAGGACTTTGTGAGAGTGTAGTGCTTTTAATTTTTTAGTGCTGACTTATATAATTGCTTTAGTGAGCAAGTGCCTTTAGTGAGCAAGTGCCAGGTAACTTAAATGCAATGTGTTACAGGTAACTTAAATGCAAAAACGACAAACAGTAACTTTCTTTTAAGTGAAACAAGGAAATGAGTACAGTAAGCAATGCAGATATCACTAGGGATCCACAGAAGCTAAAAAGCGCGTTTTAGGTGGTATTAGCGTTTCAGGAAATAACAAGCAAACAAACAACACGCATACAAACAGAGCTAGATTCAGCAGGCCTGGATCTAGTCTATGCTACAGCAAACAAGGTGTACCAATTTCAGTAAGAAACAGTTGAAATATGCAGGCACTATAAGCCTTTAACCAGAAATTCCCAACTCAGAAGGGCAGAGTCCAGCCTCTCCTCCCACAAGAGTGCAGACCACGAACCTTCTTAATGTAAAATAACTGGCCTGAAGCCCAAGTGCTTAAACCAGAACTAATACACTTTTAGAATAACAGACACTGAGCCCTCAATCAGCAGTTCCCAACTTAGAAGGATGTAAGCCACCTGTCCTGCCACCACAGTGCAGGCCACAAACCTTCCTAATGTAAAACAACTGGTCTGAAGCCCAAATGCTTAATCCAAAAGACTTAGAATGATAGCTACACTTTAATCAAGTTACTACCAAGCAGTAATAAATACAATTGAATACTTTGAAGAATGCCTGGATTAGTGCTCAAGTTATACAAACAAAGCTAGATTAAGCAGGCCTGGATCTAGTCTACGCTACAGCAAACAAGGTGTACCAATTTCAGTAAGAAGCAGTTCAAATATGCAGGCACTATAAGCCTTTAACCAGAAATTCCCAGCTCAGAAGGGCAGAGTCCTGCCTCTCCTCCCACAAGAGTGCAGACCACGAACCCTTTTAATGTAAAATAACTGGCCTGAAGCCCAAGTGCTTAAACCAGAATTAATACACTTTTAGAATAACTGACACTGAGCCCTCAATCAGCAGTTCCCAACTTAGAAGGATGTAAGCTACCTGTCCTGCCACTACAGTGCAAACCACAAACCTTCTTAATGTAAAACAACTGCTCTGAAGCCCAAGTGCTTAAACTAAAAGGCTTAGAATGAGTTGCACCAAGAAGTAATAAATACAACTGAGTACTTTTAAGATGACGCAAAAGCAAAATAAATTAGGAAGAAACACAAATACAGTAAAAGCAGATATTTTTTTTTTTCAGAAAAATAGCAAAAACAGTAGTAAAAACAATTCACATGCAGTGCAAGCTGGCACACTAGAGTATGTAGCAATATTAGTCCACACACAGTTTGAAAAAAATGTAATTACATTAAAAAGGACTAAAAGCAAGTGCAGAAAGGGTTTATTAGATAGAATGCGGTAAAGAGATGGGACTGGGGGAGTGTCCTAGATCAAATCTACAGTGGGGCGGGCACTGCAAAAGCCACCAAATTTAAACTACAACCAAGAACAAGGAGGGGGGGGTGGGGAAGACAGTTTCAACAGAGCTAGATCTGAGGAATCAGTCCAAATTATAAAACCACAAAAAGATGCAGAAAATATACTTAAATCAGCTTATGTCCAGTTGATGTATGAAGACAAATCTCAGTAGCAAGCAACTCTATTTAAAATGATTACAAGAAATGTAACCAACGTATGCTTTCCCACTTGTTCAGTTGCATGCAATAAATCCTGCATTTCCTTATTTTCTGCACAATCAGAATTGCTGATATTTAATCATATCATTGTCCACGCTGGTGTTAACGACCTGAGACGTACCTCCTTGGACTACATGAAAAGAGACATAGAGGAGCTCTCTGATTATGTAGCCCAAGCAGGTATGACCCTGACCTTGAGCAGTATCCTACCTTCACCAAGAATGATGCCACAATACAGAGATAAGATGATCAGCTTTAACAATTGGCTTAAACTCTGGTGTCATTCAAAGGGGATCCAATGTCTGTCTGCCTGGGATGACATGCTGGACAAGCCACGCTGCTTCGCAAGGGACGGCTTGCACTTGTCACCCTGGGATTCGGATTTTGGCAAAGGCTCTTGCCACCCCATAGTGCCTTTTTAGGCAAGGCTCAAATTCTAAACCTACCACCCTAGAACAAAACAAAGAAAAAAAACTAAGGGTAATGCTGCTCAATGCCAGAAGTCTCAACCTCAAGATGCACGCACTCGAGGCCCTTCTCAGTATGGAGAACATTGATGTCTGTGCTGTGACAGAAACCTGGTTCAAGGCTCCTGAGAGCACCCCAGCACTATCAGGTTTTACCTCATATCATGCATTCCGGCCCCAAAACCTGGACAATACCAAGAAAGGAGGAGGGGTATCCATATTCATCAAGGACACCCACACCTCAAGATTGGTGGCATCGCACGATGCTTTGGAAACCATCCAGGTGCAATTAACCATAGGCAAGATTGCTCTGCAATTTGTAGCATGTTACAGGCCACCCTCGCAAACTCAGGAACCTCATATGGCCTTCCTGAAAACACTGGAGGGGATAAATGTATCTCCGAACACCATCATACTAGGTGACTTCAACTACCCTAATATAGACTGGGAACACTACTCAAGCCCAAACACTCTAGCCCAAAAGTTCCTGGAATTCATAAACTCAAATGCCATGGAACAATTAGTCACCATCCCCACAAGAGGAGAAAACATACTTGATCTCATCATCACGAACATGGGAGCACAATGTTCAACGCCGGAAGTATACCCCTCACTGGTGAGATCTGATCACAAACTAATCTCGCTGGAGGTCCTCATCCCGCCCCACCGAAATGAAAAAGACCACAGTAAAGAACTTCTCGAAAGCCGACTTCACACTTCTGAAGACTAGTGTGGTCTCCTTTAAGACCCCTGAGCCGGCGGTTAACATTACTCAAACCGCTGAATCACTTACAAATGCCTTCTACCAGCACCTGCAGGGCTGCATGGATCAGGCAATCCCAAGCAAAACAAAGACTCTTTGTACCAAAGGCAAGCGTCCAGTCTGGTGGACCCCAGCCATAAACAAACTCTACAACAAAAGGAGAAAGCTACTACAAGATAGAGCAAAATCCTTAAAAGGTAAGACACCGCTGATCACTATAAGTAAAAAGCTAAGAGCTCTCATAAAATCATCCAAAGCTGATTTTGAGAAAAAAATAGCTAAGGACTGTAAAGACAACCATAAGGCATTCTTTAGCTATGTCAGAAACCTAGGAGGAAACTCCCAGATATGCTCAGAATTAGTTCAAAATGATGTGAAGATTACTGATCCTACAGACATTGCCAACATACTGGCTGACAGGTTCAGTGCAAACTTCACCCCCAAAGGAGAGATATCTATACCAAATGATTGTAGCCCCCCCAAACATCTCTAACGCCCAGGTGAGAACTGCTCTCTCCAAGGCAAAGAACACAGCATCCATGGGACCTGATGGTGTCCCCGGCTGTGTGCTCCATGAACTCAACGAGGAATTAAACCCACAGTTAGGACAGCTGTTTAATCTTAGTCTCACCTCCGGATACGCACTCCAGGAGTGGCACAGCGACTGTGGTCCCACTCCACAAAGGCGGTGCCTCCACCGACCCTGGAAATTACCGTCCCATTAGCTTGACAAGCCTTATCTGCAAGGCCATGGAGAGGATCATAGTGGATCTCATAAATAAAGACATAGGGAACTTGCAGACTTTGGATCCAGCCCAGTTTGGCTTTGTCAAAGGCAGATCATGCCTTTTAAACTTGGTTGACTTTTTCGAAACAGTCACCAAGGCCATTGACGAGGGAAAGGCAGTCCATACAGCCTACCTAGACCTGGCGAAGGCTTTTGATACAATACCTCACTCGGGTATCATTGAAAACTCATCAACTTAAATGTAAACCCATACATTACAAGATGGGTTGCAAACTGGCTGAGTGACAGAACCCACAGGGTCAGAGTTGCTGGCGCCATATCAGACTCAAAGCCTGTCACAAGTGGTGTCCCACAGGGCTCAGTCCTGGGCCCACTCTTGTTTGGCATCTACTTTTCTGAAGTACAAGCAAACACAGGAGGGTTATGGCTGACAAAGTTTGCAGATGACTGCAAACTGGGCCGTAGTTGAAAACACATCCAACACAGATATCCTTCAGAAGGGTCTCACAGAAACGGATAACTGGTGCCAGAGCCATGGCCTAAAGTTAAATGCCAAGAAATGCATAGTCATACCCTTCGGGAAAAATAAGGTTACCCCTAGCTACCATATAGGTGGCAATCCCTGAACACAGAAGAAGTTATTAGGGACCTGGGAACCCAGGTTGACAGTAGCCTTTCATTTGACACTCATATTGCTAAAGTAGTTAGGAAGACCTTCTACATTGCCCACCTTATCATGAAGGGATTCACATCTAGATCAAGGGAAGTCATAGTCTCCCTATACTCATCACTCATCAGACCAATGATCGAGTACAATGCCCCATTCGGAATGTATCTGACCCGACACTTGCAGCAGCTGGAGAGGCCACAAAAGTTCCTCACCAAAAGGATAAAGGGTCTCAAAAATCTGTCTTATGCTGCCCGACTGAAAGAACTCCAGTTATATTCAGTTGCTTACCGCTTGCTCAGAGGTGACCTATGCCTGACATACAAGGCCATGTCAAACCCAGATTTGATGAACATGCTTCATCTCAAAAAATCTAGATCCCTCAGAGCCACAAGGGCGGGAGACTTAAACCTCGACACGGTTATTAATAGGACGTGCTGGAGGGATAGATTCATCACCCAAAGACTCCCTATGCTGTGGAACAAAATCCCGGTTTATGTGAGGCAGAGCACCTCGCTGGCCTTGTTCAAGAGGAATCTTGACCAATGGATGGGAGATCGCAGATACACCCCAGGGGTTACCTCAGTGTCACTGCTCGACAGAGGCACAGCAAAATAATGGGCATAGTTTCTCCAAACTAAAGGAGTGGCGTAAGCCACAAAACTATGGGCTAGGCTTATAAATGCCCTTGGGCAGATAGCCTAGTATGAACCTATGAACCTATATGAAATTGGCAATTTAAAGCCCTCACAGCCAAAGTAGCAGAAGTGTAAACCTTTTTCCCCCCATCTGTCTAGTGCCCTTGAATCCCTGTCAGAAGGGATAGGGTTTTTTGCAGTAGCGGCCTTAACCCCTTTGGGACCCTGAGAAACAGTTTCTGGGTCAGCCGCAGGGTTTTTATAAAGAAATTTATGTGAATCTGGAACCCTGTAGTGTCTGTCTGGTTTAACAGGAGCTGGAGGTAAGGAGTCTGGTGAAAGGCCGGACTCTGAAAATACATCTACAATGTCTAGCACAGGGGGAATAGCAAGAGGCCTGTGCTGAGGAAGCAGAAGAAAATCTCTAAGCCTTTTCTTTGATTCTGAGTAATCTTGGCTCTCCCAGTAGAGAAGTGCTCCCTCATGGTATGCAGGGTTTCCCCAAAAGAATAATCCTCTGGAGGACAGGCTGAAGGAATGGATTCTTCAGCATCAGAATCCTCATAGTGAGGAAGAGAGTATTCCTGTACAGAAGAGGAGTCAGAGGAAATGGAAACCTGATCTGAAGAGTCATAGTCTGTCTCTTGCCTAGGCCTCTTATCAGGAGGGGGATGGGAACCCCTGATCAAGGTAATAAGGTCTTCGGCCATTTTGAGCATCTGTTTCTTAGGCATGGAAGTTTGTCCTGAAGAATGCTATACTTGTTTCTTTGTCTTTAAAGCTGCTTTAGTCTTTGCTTTAGAAGCTGAAGTAGGCTTTACATATAGCTGTGTAGGTCTGAAAACACCCTCAGAAGCCGATGCCTGCCCAGCGGCTCCGGACCCATCTGACTGAATAATTTCCGAGTGTCCAATACCTTGAGTATCCAGAGGCCTAGCTGGCTCCACGTGGGAGTCGTCAGCGGCCTGTGGCTTTGAGGTAGCGGGCGTCAGGGGCTGTGAAAGCACCTCACTGAGAACCGGCGAACTGGCAACTGGCTTAGCGGAAGCCTCGTCGTCGGTTTTGGATCTCGGATGCCTGTCCTCTTTTTCCTTGCATTTTTTAGAAACTCCGGTAGTCGGCTGTTCCGACGGCATTATATAATTGAATTTTCGGCCAAAGTAATGAAAAGCAAAATCAAACAGACGCTTAATAGTGCATTGGTTGAATCTAGCACAAAACCGACAGCTAGCAACGTTATGACCAGGGCCTAGGCAAGGAATACAGTAAGAATGAAAATCTTTGAGGTATTTGCTTCCCACAAGAAATACAATTGTTAACTTTTTCTGACATTGGTCTGGAGCAAGAAAAAAGTTTCCCCAACGGGGACTTAGCTTTAATGAAGACTTCGGATCTGAAATTCGTCTGTGAAAATCTCAGGAGTCAGCCGACCGGCACTTGCGAACTGCTTTTGCTTCGGGCACCGCGCGGCAAGAAAGACGGAAGAAAATGGCGTCGGCTGCATCTTTTATACCCCTGGCACACTGATGTCAGGGAAGAGGCGACAGCAACCGACGCTGGACCTAGACTTTGGAATTCAGGCCGACTGCGGGTAGCCTTCCAGCAGGATAACCGAAGAGTAATGACTGCAACAGTGAAACACAATGAACATCTACGGGCTGGCTAGGATGGCCTGCAAGACTGCAGAGGCAAACCCTGCCCTGAATTTGGAGAAGAGAGGCAGGTGGTAATGCTTGGTAAAAGTGTGAACAGATGTCCATGTGGCAGCCTCCAGGATGTCCCTGGTGGGGAATCCTCTGAGGAAAGCAGCAGAGGTGGAGGCTGCTCTGGTGGAGTGTATCCTGACCCCCTTGGGGTGAGGCTTTCCATGCTGTTTGTAGCAGAAATGGATGCAGTGTGCTATAAATTCGGAAATGGTTTGCTTGGAGATGGCTTTGCCTTTTGCCCCTGTAGCAAAGCTAACCAGCAATTGATCAGACTTTCTGTGGGATTTAGTCCTGTCTAGATAGAATCTGAGCTGTTTGTGCACATTTAGAGAGTGAAGAATTATTTCCCCCTTGTTCTGGGAATTAGGAGAAAAGGTGGGCAAATGAATGGATTGGTTGACAGCCATGTTGGAGACCACCTTGGGCATGAAAGATAGTTTAGTTCTGAGGGATACCCTGTCTGCATGGAAGATGATGAAGGGTTCCACAGCCATGAGTGCTTGCAGCTCAGAGACTCTTCTGGCTGAAGTGATGGCCAGAAGGAATGCTGTCTTCTAGGAGAGAAATTTTAGCTCTGCAGAAAAAGATAGTTCAAAAGGGGGCAGAGTGAGTGTTTCCAATACAAAGTTAATGTCCCAAGCTGGTGTTGGTGCCCTTCTGGGTGGCCTCAAGTTGCTAGTCCCTCTTAGGAAATGTCTGACCAAAGGGTGTGAGAAAAAGGGGCTGCTCAGTGTGAAAATGAGCAGAAATAGCAGAGGTATGAATTTTTATACAGGAGAAAGACAGGCCACTGTGTAGTAAGTATTCCAGGATGAGAGGGAGGGATAGCTGTGCCGTATTAGCTCCCTTAGCCTGGATCCAGGTGCAGAACCTTTTCCATTTATCAGCATAAGACTTTCTGGTGCTAGGGCATCTGGCCTCACGGATAACATCCAGAACCTGTCTACTGACTTTGGCAGATTGGTTCGGGGTTAAGGAATAAGCCAAGCTGCCAAATTGAGTGTCTGCAATTGGGGATGCATGAATTCCCCTTCCCTCTGGGTCAGGAGGTTTGGAATCTGAGGAAGATGCCATGGAGGCAGCGGGGACAGGCTGCGCAGCAAGGGGTGCCAGTGTTGGCGGGGCCAGTCTGGAGCTATAAGAATGGTCCTTGGTTTTTCCTCCTTTATTTTGAGCAGTACCCTTGGGATGAGAGGTAGGGAAGGAAAGGCATAGACTGATAGATTGACCCAGGTGAAGGACAGGGCATCCACTTTCCAAGCCATGCAGTGATGCTCCTTGATGCAGAATTTGCTGAGCTGATGGTTGGTGTGGGAGGCAAAGAGGTCGACCTTCGGAGTTCCCCATTTCTGAGTTATTAGGGTGAAGGTACTTCTGCTGAGTTGCCACTCGTGTGGGTCCATAAGATTTCTGCTTCATTGGTCTGCCAGAGAGTTGAGAGAGCCTGGTAGTTGCATGGCAGAGGCTGTGTGCCAAAGGGTAATGGCCAGCCTGCATAGAGGGTAGGAGTGAGTCCCTCCCTGCTTGTTGATGTACCACATCACAGTGATGTTGTCTGCTTTGATCAGGAAAGCCCCTGGAGAGAGAAGGAGCTTGAAAGCTATCAAGGCGTGCTGCACAGCCATCATCTCTTTTTGACTGATGTGCAGAGGGATTTGCTGTGGGGCTCCATTGGCCCTGTATGAACCTGCCGTCCAGGTGTGCACCCCAAGCATAGTCTGATGCATCTGCGGTGAGGGTCTGGGTGGTGGGGAGAAAGGCAGTCCCTTGTTGAGGGAGCATGTTGTTGCCCACCAAAGAAAATCTTTTCTGAGGCAAGGAATTATAGGTAGAAGAGTTTCCAAGTCATGAGAGTGTTGACACCCAAGGCTCTTTAGGTACCACTGAAGTTTCCTCATATGCAGTCTGGCATATTGAATGAGTAGTATGCAAGATGCCATGAACCCCAGGGCTTGCAGGATCTTCCTTGCAGTCAGCTGGGACCTGGTGGCTAGTTGAGAGAAGTAAGTTGTCAGGAAAATTTGTTTCTCTGGTGTAAGGTATGCCATCTGGGATGCTGTGTCCAGACTTGCTCCCAGGAAGATTATCCTTTGGGTAGGCACCTGACTGGATTTCTTTTCGTTGACTGTGTACCCTAGAGAGGTTAGGAGGGTCTTTACAAAGGCCAGGTGCTTGAGCAGCTTTTCCAGGCTGTCTGCATGAATAAAGCAGTCATCTAAGTATGGGTAAATCTGAATATTTGTCTGCAAAAGACAATGGCTGGAGCCAGACATTTTGTAAAAACTCTGGGAGCAGTATATAAGCTAACTATTTTAATAGAACAAAGCTTTTGGGCTTCCCCTTCTTCAGTGTACAAGCATATAATTACACAATCATTTTTAAATATAAAAAATGTGACACAACCCACCAATCAGAAAGTACAGTTGTGTACACTTACCATAAATGTAGATGTTCAAGTGTATTCACTGTTGCAGTCATCACACTTGGGTTATCTGCCTGCAGGTAGCCCTCAGTCGGCCCGAACACCAGAGTCTTATTATTTCTACATCTGATGCTGTTGCTTCTTCCATGACCTCAGGTCGTCAGGGGTATTGCCCCAAATGTCAGGAGCCCCCAAATAGGGAGTTAGTATATGGTGTGGAAACCACCACCAGTAAAAAGTAAATCTCAATACCATTAGAAACAGCCATAGAGAGGAGAGAGATCGAAAGATAGAGAAAAACAGGGGGCTGGAGGAATGCAACAGTGAATACACTCGAACACCTACATTTATGGTAAGTGTACACAACTGTACTATGTTCTTCGTGTTTCACTGTTGCAGTCATCACACTTGGGTTGATTCCCAAAGCTGAGCAAGGGTGGACGCAGTCAAGAAGAGTTGGGGCTGGCTAGTAAGCCCTGCAAGACTGCTGTAGTAAATCCTGCCCTGGATTTGGAAAAGATAGGCAAGTGGTAATGCTTGGTGAAGGTGTGTACAGAACTCCAGGTTGCAGCTTCCAGAATGTCCCTGGTAGGAACTCCACTGAGAAATGCTGTAGAGGCAGAAGTAGCCCTAGTGGAATATGTTCTGACCCCCTGAGGGGTTGGGTTTCCATGGTGCTTGTAGCAGAAATGGATACAGTGTGCTATCCATTTGGAAATGGTTTGTTTAGAAATGGCCTTGCCCTCTACCCCTGTTGCAAAGCTGACTAGCAGCTGGTCAGATTTTCTGAAAGGCTTAGTCCTATCAAGGTAGAACCTGAGCTGTCTGTGCATGTCCAAAGAGTGCAGGATCCTTTCCCCTTTATTCTGTGGGTTAGGGAAGAAGGTTGGCAAATGGATGGATTGGTTTAGGGCCACACTGAACACCACCTTAGGCATAAAGGATGGATTAGTCCTGAGGGCAACCCTGTCAGCATGGAAGATAATAAAGGGTTCCACGGCCATCAGTGCCTGGAGCTCAGACACTCTTCTAGCTGAAGTGATGGCTGGAACCAAGGCTGTTTTCCAAGAGAGGAATTTTAACTCTGTTGAAGCAGCAGGTTCAAAAGGAGCGTGAACTTTTCCAGTACAAAGTTAAGGTCCCAAGCAGGGGTGGGTGCTCTCCTTGGAGGCCTTAAGTTGTTAGCCCCTCTCAGGAACGGTTTGATGAGAGGATGAGAAAACAGAGGTGGCTCAGTATTGTAATGAGCCGAAATGGCAGAGACATGAATCTTAATGAAGGAGAAGGATAGGCCTCTGTGGAGTAGCTCTGCTAAGTAATCCAGGATTTGAGGTAAGGAGGGCACAGCTGTCTCCTTTCCTTTAGACTGAATCCAAGAACAATATCTTTTCCACTTTTCCACATAGGATTTCCTAGTACTAGGCCTTCTGGCTTCAAGAATGACATCCAGCACCTGTTTACTTAGGGTTGCTGGAGTATTCAAGGAATAAGCCAGGCTGTATGATTTAGGGTTTGTAATTATGGATGCAAAATCTGTCCCTCCTGCTGTGACAGCAGGGTAGGGGTCTGGTGTAGGTGCCAGGGTGGCACTGTTATCCGGCTGTGCAGGAATAGGTACCAGAGCTGGCGTGGCCAGTCTGGTGCAACCAGAACTGTCCTTGGCCTGTCTTCTTTTATCTTGAGTAGCACTCTTGAGAGAAGGGGCAGAGGGGGAAAGGCATAGACTGAGAGGTTTTCCCATTGAAAGGATAGGGCATCCACTTTCCAGGCCCTGCTGTGAGGGTTGCTGGTGCAGAATTTGCTTAACTGGTGGTTGTGGGGCAAGGCAAAGAGATCCACCTCCGGGGTCCCCCACCTCTGTATCAGGAGGTTGAAGGTGCTGGGCTCCAATTTCCACTCGTGTGGGTCTAGGAGATTTCTGCTTAAGTCATTTGCCAGTGAATTTTGTTTGCCTGGCAGGAATTCAGCTTGTAGGTGGACTTGGTTGTCCAAAGCTGTGCTCCACAGAGTCATGGCTAACCTGCAGAGTGGGTAAGAATGGGTTCCCCCCTGCTTATGTACCACATAACTGTGGTGTTGTCTGTTTTTATCAGCAGTTGTCCTAGAAGGATTAGGTATCTGAAAGCTGTCAGAGCATTCTGTACAGCTAGCATCTCCTTTTGTCTGATGTGCAGGAGAATTTGTCTTGGGCTCCAGTATCTCTGAATGCATTTGCCAGCCATGTGGGCCCCCCATGCACAGTCTGATGCATCTGTGGTCAGGGTTTGGGCGGCATGGGGTAGAGTAAAATGCAGTCCCTTGTTGTGGTTGCATGCTTCTGCCCACCAAAGCAACTCTGCCCTCAGACAAGGTATGACAGGAATGACTGTTTCCCAGTCCTGAGAATGTTGGCACTAAAGACTTTTTAAGTATCACTAAAGTTTCCTCATATGCAGTCCTGCATATGGAATTAGCAGAATACATGAGGTCATGAACCCTAGGGCTTGCAGTATTTTTCTTGCAGATAGCTGGGTTCTGGTGGCCATTTGCTTGAAGTAGTCTGTCAGATAGATGTGTTTTTCTGAAGTGAGAAACGCCATCTGGGAAGTTGTGTCCAAGCTTGCTCCCAGGAATACAATCTTTTGACTGGGCACCAGCTGTGATTTCTTTTCATTGATAGTGTACCCCAAAGAAGTGAGAAAGCTTTTTACAAATGCCAGGTGCTGAAGCAGCAATTCCTGGCTGTCCGCCTGAATCAGGCAGTTGTCCAAGTATGGGTAAATTTGGATATTTCTCTGCCTGCAGTATGCAATGGCTGGAGCCAGGCATTTTGTGAATACCCTGGGTGCAGTAGATAATCCAAAGAGAAATGCAGAGAACTGACAATGCATAGATCCTGCCCTGAAATGTAGATATTTCCTGCATGATTCCCTGATGGGGATGTGTAGATAAGCTTCTTTTAAGTCTAGGGTGACTAACCAGGCATCCTTGGCTAGCATAGGAAAAAGCTGTTTCAGGGTAAGCATCTTGAATTTTGGGACCTCCAGGCAGGTGTTGAGAACTGAAAGATCCAGGATTGGGCGCCAAGAGCCCTCTTTCCTGGGTAACAGGAATAGTCTGGAGTAGAAACCCTGACCTCTTTGTTCCACTGGAACTGGCTGAATAGCTTTGATGTTGAGCAGGGAAAGAACTTGGTTTTGAGCCTCTATCCACTGGTTTGGAGGAAGGTCTGGAAACCCGCTTGGAGTTGGCAGTGAATGGAAATAAAATTTGTACCCCTGGGATATAATGTTAAAGACCTATCGGTCCTGAGTGATGGACATCCAGTTTTTTGCATGAAGGGCAAGTTTTCCTCCTAGGGGCACAAGCAATTGGGCAGGGCTGGGAGGTAGAGATGAGAAGTCATTGTGAACTTTTTCCATAGGGAGGTGGCTTACCACTCCCTGTTTTAGGAGTGGGAGCACTCCATTGCTTAGATCTCTGCATACCCTGAGACTGCAGTCTGGGTGGTCTGTTTCCCCTGGGTCTTGTTTGGGAAGGCCTGGAGAGGGCTGGAAAGGACCAGTGTTTTGAAGGGCAATGCCTACTGAAGCCAGGTGGTTGCACTTGTAACAACTCTTTAACAGTTTGCATAAATTTAGCTTTTTCTTCCATCTTTTTAAGAACTTCTGCTTTGGTGCCAAACAAAACGTCCTTATTTAAAAAAAGCGTCTGGTAATTTGGATTTGACATGATCTGGCAAGGTCTGCTCCTTCAACTAAGCATGTCTTCTCAGTACAGAGCCACTGACTGCAGCCCTGCAAGATGCTTCTAGGGCATCAAAACCACACTGCAAAGTATGCTTACTAACTTCGTTTGCAGAATGGATAAGCTCTTGCAAATCTTTATTTTCTGCACAATCTGGAAATATTACCATCTTTTGTTTAATGAGATCCATAATATGTTGCTGGTACTTCAGCATGTGAAACTGGCAATTCAATGCCCTGATAGCAAGAGTTGCAGAGGTATATACCTTCTTACCCCATCTGTCTAAAGCTCTGGAATCCCTGTCCAAAGGTGTAGGATTTTTGGCTGCAGTAGCCTTAATACCGTTAGGTCCCTGGGAAATGATCTCCGGATCAGCAGTAGGATTCTAGAAAAGAAACTACTGGGAATCGGGTACTCGTTAGTACCTGTCAGGTTTCCTAGGGGCTGGAGCTAAGGTGTCTGAAGTAAGACTGGATTCCAAGAAAACATCATCCACAACATCTAGAACAGGGAGAATAGCTAAAGGATTGTGCTGAGGTAGCTCTAAAAATTCTCTGAGTCTCTTTTTGGACTGACGATAGTCTTGGCATTCCCAATGGAAATGCTCTCAAAGTATGCAAGGTTTCACCAAAAGAGAAATCCTCTGGAGGGGAGGCAGAGGGAATGGATTCCTCTGCATCTGAATCCTCATAGGCTGATAAGAGCATGTCCTGATAATCAGAAAGGTCAGAGTTATCGGACTCCTGGTCTGTAGAATCTGAAGGCAACTGAATTCTTCGTCTCTTAGCAGGGGAAGGCTGGCTTCCCCTAATTAGCGCCATAAGGTCTTCAGCCATTCTAAGCATTTGTTTTTGTGGCATGGCAGCCTGAGCATGCGCTTTCGTCGTCGTTTTTCTAGACGTAGTGCATACTCTGGCCCTAAGAAACTCTGTATTTTTGGCTAAAAAGAAGTTGTCGGTTTGATTCGAACATAGGTAGGTCGGAAAACACCCTCAGAAGCCGGAGCCTGCACAGCGGCTCCGGACCCATCCAAGGTACAGACATCCGCTGGTTACATAGTCGAAGAAGCATCTCGCGGCATACTGGGCTCTGAATGGGTCTCGGCAGAGGTCTGCAAATCCTTAGAAGCAGGCATCAGGGGCTGCAAAGGCACCTCACTGAGTACCAGCAGACTGGCGACTAGCTTAACGAAAGCATCGTTGGCAGTTTTTGACCTATGCGGTTGGTCTCTGTCTTTATCCTTACGTTTTTTCGGAAGATCAGTAGTCGGATGGCTTACCAAAGCCATTTCGGAATATGGAGATAGAGAACGAAAACTTTAGCAACAAAAATAGCCCGAATAATTCGGGCTTTAAACAAGGCACAAAACCAACAGCGAGGGACGTCGTGGTCTGGGCCTAAACAGGTGGCGCAGTAAGAATGAAAATCTATGTGAGGTATTCGCTTTCCACAGGCAAGACAATTGTTAACTTTTTCTGACATTGGTTAGAGCAAGAAAAAAGGATCCCTAACTTGGTACTTAGCTTTAGAAGACTTCAGGATTATCAACTCGAAAAACGAAAATTTCATGTAGTGGCCGACCGGCACTTGCAAACTGCTTCTGCTTCGGGCTCCTCCTTGGCAAGAAAGACTGAAGTAATGGCATCGGCTGCCTGTTTTTATACCCCTGATGACCTGACGTCATGGAAGAAGTGACAGCATCAGACGCAGAAATACTAAGACTCTGGTATTTGGGCCGACTGAGGGCTACCTGTAGGCAGATAACCCAAGTGTGATGACTGCAACAGTGAAACACGAAGAACATCTAAAATAATAACATCTGATTAAATAATTAAATAATCAATTAACAAAAATTAATTAATGCATCATCATCTGTTTCTTTTGCAAAACCGGCTTTAAGTTAATGTCTCATTCAAGCCTGGTACATTGTCTGCATTAAATTCTAAAATCCATGCAAGTTCAACATTTTGTAACTTATTATTCACAATGTCACCTGTTATATTTTTATGTAGACCTTTGATCACCCGAAACTTAAAATGATGCATGACCCCCTTCTCATGTACATGCTTGGCCAGGGCATTTATTTCTAAATTCCTATTAATACCAGATCTATGTTCTATAATTCACTTCTTTAACATCCTAGAGCATTTTTCCCACATAAAATACTGGACACAATGTTCAAGCAGCGAAATAAACAATGCGTGTTGTTGTACAACTAGCACAGCCTTCAAAGATATAATGTTTCTGGGTGGTAGGATGTATAAACATAGGATCTGTGTTTATAGCTTTACAACAACTACATCCAAAACAAGAATATTTAAAAATGATTGTGTAATTATATGCTTATACACTGAAGAAGGGGAAACCTGAAAGCTTTGTTCTATTAAAATAGTTAATGTTTCTACCGTTCGTTTCTATTTTATCTATTTTGTGGTTATCGGACATGGTCTACTGCAGTTTTTATTCTTCCTTGTTAGCAGTAGATAAGCCAAAGGAAAGCGCAGAGAACTGAAAGTGTTGAGATCCTGCCCTGAAGCAGAGACATTTCCTGCATGATTCCTTGATAGGAATGTGGAGGTAGGCCTCATTTTGATCTAAGGTGGCTAGCCAAGCGTCCTTGGAGAGCATGGGTAGCAGCAGCTGGAGGGTGAGCATTTTGAATTTTGGGATCACCAGGAAGGTGTCTAGAATGGACAGATTGAGGATGGGGGCACCAGGTACCCTCTTTTCTGGGTACCAGAAATAGTCTGGAGTAGAAACCTTGGCCCATCTGTTCTGCAGGAACGTGCTCTACTGCCCTCAGAGAGCAGGGAAAGGATTTGCTTTTGAGCCTCTGCTCACTGATTTGGAAGTAGATCTGGGAACCCTTTTGGGGTTGGAAGGTAAATTTGCATCCCTGAGAGACAGTGTTCACAACCCAGTGGTCCTTGGTAATGGTGGCCCATGCGCTTGAGTGAAAGGAGAGGAGTTGCATGTCTTCATAGTCAGATGAATTAGATTCATCTGACTCTTGTTCAGACAAAACTACAGGGGACAGATCTCTTTTCCTTTTGGAGGGGGTAGCTTGGCTTCCCCTGATCAGCATAATTAGGTCTTCCGTCATTTTAAGCATTTGTGACTAAGGCAAGGTAGCAGGTGCCTGAGAGTGGATCATCGGTTTCTTGGGTGTGGTTCATACCCTGGGCCTAAGAAACTAGGTCGTTTTTGAAAGAACAGTAGTCGTGAAAGAAGATGTCGGTTTGTGTCAAGTTTCAGTACTGCGAAGGACTTCCTCGGAAGCCGGTGCCTGCTCAGCAGCTCCGGACTCATCCAAGGTAGAGACAACCGTAGGATCCTTAGTCAAAGAAGAGTTTTGCGGCATACTGGACACTGAAAGGGTCTCGGTAGCGGCCTGCGAATCAACAGAAGCGGGCATCATGGGCTGCAAAAGCGCCTCACTGAGTACCAGAGAACTGACAACTAGCTTAACGGAAGCATCAGTAGGTTTGGACCTGTGCAGTCTGTCTCTGTCTTTATCTTTACGTTTTTTCGGAAGATCTGCTGTCGGATGGCTTACCGAAGGAATTCAAAGACTGTAAGCGAAAATATATGGCTACAATAAGGGCCTGACAACAGATAGTTCTGGTGCTGAACAAAGCACAGAAGCGACAACAGGGGACGTCGTGCTCTGGGCCTAAACAAGTGACGAAGTAAGAGTGGAAGTCTCAGTGTGGTATTTGCTTTCCACAGGCGAGACAATTATTAACTTTTTCTGACATTGGTTAGTGCATGAAAAAAGGATCCCCAACAGGGTTACTTAGCTTTAGAAGACTTCAACTTCAATTCAGTAGACGAAAACTCAGGTAGCAGCCAACCGGCACTCGTGCGAACTGCTTTTGCTTCGGGCTCCATGGCAAGAAAGACTGATGCAATGGTGTCAGCTGCCTTACTTTATACTACTGATGACCTGACGTCACTCCTCAAGCGACAGCAACAGACGCAGAAATACTAAGTCTCTGGTATTCAAAAAAAGCAGAAGCTTTGGTGAACCACCACAGCAGCAAAGACTGTTAAAACTATTTATTGCCAAAGTAAAGTAGAGTAGAGTACAAACTCCTCTGTGGTTTTGGAGGATCAATGGTCGACGTGTGCTGTTCCTTTTCTGGGCAAGTAAGTTCCCATTAGGGAAAATTCCTTCCATTTAAAAACATACTTGTTTGGTAATACTTTCTTGTTCATGACAGTTATTTTAAAGCTAGGAGTTTGTGTTTTGACAGTCTTTCATGAGACTGTATTGTACTTTTAAACAAGTAATTGAAAAACATTTTTTCTGTGCAGAAATTGTGTTTATTATACTTCTGGGGCTGGCCAAGTATTTTTAAGTGCTTTTACCGTGTTTCTCTGTGAAAAATGTTACTTAAAGACTTTACATTTTACTGACTTTTGCTGCTTCTTTTTCCTGGGAAAGAGACACCATTTTTACCTTGACCTTCGAACAAACTGTACTTCCTATGGTTGGTCCTTCTTACAGTCAGTGAAAGAAAAAGGTAAGCAGATAGCCTTTGCAACCACAACAGGCTAGCAATTTTGCCTCAGCTGCAAGGTGGGTAACTGTTGTGGCCAGATGTTTTACCTCAGACCACTCATCTTTTATTCCGGCTCCCTCTGGTATAGCACCTACAGCCATCTAAGGACTGGAGGTTAGCCACATCCTCTGTGCCTGCTAAGTTCCCCTCAGTGGGCAAGGGAAACCCAGTCTTGCTGGTCCTGAGACAGGGAACAGGGAAGCCTTCCCTGTTTTGTTTGAATGTTGTGTCCATCTCTGAGGATGTTGCTGACACCATTTTTAACACTATTGGCCCCATTTTATTCTGGCAAAAAGAAACAGAAAACATGCATCTTCTCCTCAAACTTCCTTAGACAGTAGTTTTCTGGGTCTGACTTAGGGTTTTATCCAGGCTTTTGATCTTTGTTTATTGCTTTCTGGTAAAAGAAAGGAATATACCTCTTTTCCTCAAGAGATTCAAAATTATGAATTGGGATATAAATATGGAGGGCAGATGCAAGTTTTTCTCATCAGTTTTCTGACTTAAGACTCAGCAGAGAGCTTAGTTTCTGATTCTCCCTAAGGGTTCCTCTCTCTTTTAGACTATTTCCAGAACATATGAGGTTCCTCAGTCTTTTTAAGTTTTTATACACACTTTCCAAACCTGACCAAGCAGCTATAGCTTTAATTGTTCCGACTGCTGCTAAACAGTTAATTCCTATCCTACTCTTTCTGAAAAGGATGGGAAGATTGCTGATATGCAGGGAAAACGGTGTATGCTACCGCAACTTTGATTTTCAGAATTTTGAATTGCCAGGCTCAGCTGTTAATGTTTACTCAAATTGTGACAGTATGAATAATATTTGGTCTGCAGTTTCTTCTTGACAGGAAAATATCTGCTTTAAACTATTATAGTTTATTCTATTTTACTAGTCACTGCACTCTGTTTACAATGTGTGTATGATAATTCTCCCATGGTTATGGCCTCTGGTAATGTTTTCAAGAGGTTTGCCTGACTACATTCTCAGAACCTCCCAAGTAAAGGTGAATAATGAGATTTTATTTTCCCCTTTGGACAAAGATACACTTTTCAGTTCCTTTGCTGCAAAGGTGACCAAAATGTGTGACGAAAGGGGTTAAGATAAATCAGGGAATCACTTAAGATTTTTCTGCCCTCCTTTTTTAAAATTTCTAACAGATTTTTTAAACCCTCATCCAATTTTGGCAAAATGGCAAGGATGTTCCAAAAAGAATTCTGAAACCCTCAAAATCAAAGACGGTCCAAACAGTCAATTCGACTAATTAAAGGACCTTGTTCCTCCCCCACCCTGTTAGTATATTTTCCCTTCCAGAAAGTCTGAATCACCAATTTTATTTTTGACAATGAACAGTTTCAGACAAATGGGTTCTGAAGATAATTCATAAAGGTTATAGAAGGCAGTGACAGGACATTCCTCCTTGTGCCAATAGGTTTATTCCTCATCCACAAGACCAGACACAGAGACTTATTTCCACCTGTCCCTTCTTTACAAGCTCTTCAACAGAGTAACAGAAACAGTTCTTCCTTCTCAAGTAGGGAAAGTTTTTTATCCAAGGATGTTTCTGGTGCCAAAGAAGATGTTTGGAGACAAGTTTTGGATCTTTCTTTCTTAGACCTGTTTGAGACGGTTCTTAACTTCACAATCCATTACCTCTTCATCTTCATTCAGGTTTCCTGGTAACACTACATTTAAAAGATGCTTATCACCATGTTCCTTTTCATCCAGACATTGGGCGTTTCTCAGGGTTTTGTATGTTTGGATCACATTATCAGTTCTTTGCCTTATTCTTTGGACTATCCACTGCACTGAAAATATTCACAAAGTGTACTAACTCCAGTTATAGCTTGTTGCAGTCTACAAGGTATCAATTTTTTTTTCCCATATTTAGATGACTTGCTTATCATTGCACAGTTGTTTTAAAAGTGTCAGGAGTCTCACACTTGGGTGAGAGATCACGTACACAAGATGGGATTCCAAGGGAACATTTAAAATTCCTTTTTGACTCTTTCACACAGGATTGTGTTCCTGGGGTGTCAGCTGGACACATCTGTTAAAACAGCTTTTCTTCTACAGGAAAAATATATCTACATCAAGATCTATTTCTAAGAATTTCCCAGTCAGACTTCAGTCACTGCGAGGGAATACCTCATTATTTTCCGTTTCATGATATTTATGATTCTCATGATAACCCTGTCAAGACTTCACATAAATATACAGTGGTATCTAAAGTCTCTTTGGTCCCAGCAACATCCCTTGTCTTTTCAAATCCCAGTGCTGAGATTTGCCAAAAGTGAAATCACTTGGTGGAGACAACAGATATCCCTAAATTCGTTTCACCCATTCTCCCTCCATGTTCCAAAGCAGTCAGTCATCACACATGCCTTGGACTTTGTTTGGGGAGCAGTTTCAGGAGGGATAAAAGTGAAGGTGTGTGGGACACGTGGGTTCGCAAGCACATAAATATAAAACAGACTCTTACACTAATCAAGGTACTCAATTCTTTGAATCATATTTGGTCCCCAGGACTACTTCAAGTTGTTTTAGGCAACACAACAGCCATATGGTACATTTAAATGCACAGGGAACCAGGTGATACCATGCCCCTTTGTAGACTAGCCACGTTAGCCTGGGATATTGGTTCATGGCACTCTCTGCAGGTATCCGTCACTCCATCAGAGTAATGTGTGGAAAACAAGCTGAGCACGACAGGGCAGAACTTCACATATGCACAATAGATCGGGGGGGGGGGGTCTTCCAAGATGTCAGCCATCTGTGGGGAGTTCTAATAGACCTATTTGTTCTTCTCTTGATAATCAGCTGGCAAGATTCTACTCTAGGATTCCATGGTAGAAGGCCTGGAAAACACATGCCTTTTCTTTTCTTTAGACAAGAATATTCCTGTATGCTGTTCAACCAACTTCCACTAATATCCAGGGTACTTATGAAGAGTGAGAAGGAATTCCCCAAGATCACTTTGGTGACTCTCTTTCTGGCCCAAGCAACAGTCTTTCCCCATCTTCTGGAAACGGCTGGGGACAATTACACAAGCTTCCTCAAAGAGCAAATCTATTCACACAAGATCAGGGGAGCTTGATACACCCCAACCCCCACCAACTTCAACTAACTGCCTGGATGTCAGGGTTTTAATTCCCTGTAGGCATCTGTTTATGGAGTTTGTGCAGCAGGTACTAATGCAGGCAAGAAAGCCTATTAATACAAAATCATACATTAGCAAATGGAAAAGGTTTTCTAGATAGTGCCAATAACATAACCAGAACACATTCAGGGCTAGTTGTTTTCTGGTTTTACAATAATTGTGCGAGTTACAATCATATGGTATTTCTTACTCTCCATCAAGGCTCACTTACTGGCCATTTCAGCATATGTTTTTGAAAGGGGTTTTACTTAAGAGGTCCCTAAAAAACAGTGGCCTATTCTTGAGATCTTAATTTTGTTTTAGACAAGCTAATACTTGTCCCATTTGTACCATCTAATCTATCTGATTTGATGTTCTTAACATGGAAGACAGTTTTACTGAT
The DNA here is from genome assembly GCF_019279795.1 of Protopterus annectens. Lineage (NCBI taxonomy): Eukaryota > Metazoa > Chordata > Ceratodontiformes > Protopteridae > Protopterus > Protopterus annectens. Next base: position 1,974,585,402 of record NC_056735.1, on the reverse strand, counting down.
TGCTCCGACCTCTGCAAGAGGAATATCTTTATTGCAAGCTCTTACAGTGAGTCAGCCTTATCTCAATTTCCACACAGACAAGTTTTTTTTGAAAACGAATATGTCTTTTATGCCTATTATCCATTCCCCTTTTTCTTTACTGATCTTAAAAATGACAGAGAAAGATACTCCATATCTTGGATGCCCGCTGATAACGCAGGTACTAATCTGACAGCACTAAATCTTTCAGATCTTTGGATCTGTTATTCACTTCTTGTGACAGTAAGAAGAGATAACCTGCGTCAATAAAGATGGTTTCCAAATGGTTGTTTAAGGCTTTTACCTTTTGTTATACACAGCACAACAAAATTATTCCAAGCAGAAGGACCACTATAACAGGAGTGGTGCTTGTCTAAGCAGTAGGCCTGTAAAACCAATCCAGCTTCCTTAAAGCAAGGAGCTTGTGGTCAGACTGCAACAACACACTGTCAAATGCCTCATTCAGGACGTCTAAACATTGCAGGATTGGCTACAGGTTCTGATTCTGGTTCTACAGGCCCAGACAGCTTTTGTATCAGATCTGAGTTAGAGGAAAGTACTTTACTTCTCATTTGAAGGTCTCCATCATCACATGAAAACTATGCCTAAATGAAACATCCTCATGTGATGAAGCTAAGTATACTGTGTCTTGACTGTCATACAAAGTATATATGTATCTGTACTTATGTGTATATATATTTTTAATAAAGTTAGCAAAGGTACCACAGGTGGCAACATAGTGTGTTCTGGGCCACGGCAAAAAAACTCAAAGACTGTGTAACCTTTATGCATAATCTACCTACTGCACAAACATTACTTCTTCTGGGGTGGGCATACCCTATAAACATAACAGCCGTCCATCTCATTTCACAACCATTTAACACTTCACAGTACTGTGAAGTACAAGAAAAAGGCTCATCGTGGGAGAAAGTACATTTGTGTAAGAACTTTCCATAACAGATGTCCTGCTGATCAGTGTTGCAGTATTCAGATGACACCTGACCGGGATACCACAGCTTTTATCTTGTGAAGACATACGTCCAGAAGACGACCTCAGTTTGTTGGTGTACAGGTATAACAGTGGATGTATGCGCAAGATCCTCAGACCATCTTCCAAGCCAACAGCAGCTTGAAGAAAACTGAGAAAGGATACTGGTCAGCTAGGAGGAGCTTAATCTGACTAGGTAAGTAAACTCCCACAGAACAGATGTACTACACTGGAAGAATGTGTGTGTCTGTGTGTGCAAGACATAGTATTTTAAGACAAAAGTGAGAGAAGAGGATAAGGTGGGAGGAAAGAAATACTGCAACAGTGATCATAAGACATCTACTGTTATACTAAGTTCTTACACAGCTGTTCTGTGCCCTAAAATCACTGTTGCAGTATTCATAACAAATGGATGATTCCCACAGCTGAAGGGAGACAGTTTAAAGTGAAGGAAAAGACGAAGAGTCCAAGAGACCACACAGAACTGTTCTGGCTGACACTGACCTGGACTTCAGGAGGCCATCTAACTTGCTGTTTAGTGAAGGTGTGAACAGATGTCCAAGTAGCACTGGTTCTAAAATGGAACCGTTATCCACTCCCTTACAAAAAGGCACCAGATGAAGCACTGCTCGAGTGGAATGTCTTTTTGGTCAAGAGGGTAAGGTCTTTCCATGCTGTGAATAGCAGAAGGAAATAGTCCGAGACTGATAATGCAATAGTTTTGTTTGGAAACTAGTTGTCCTAACCAATAAGCCATGAAGGAGGCAAACTGCTGATTGTTTTTTTCTGATATCCTTAGTTTTATCCAGGTAAAACCTCAACTGCCTATGAATGTCTAAAGAGTAGACTGGGGAAGAAGGTCGGTAGGTTGATGGCCTGGTTGAGGGTTAACTCACTAACCATCTATGACATGAAACAAGGATTGGCTCTAAGGCTTGCCATATTTTTGTGGAAGATGACAAAGAAGAAATAGCCATGACCGCTTGGAGCTCAGAGACTCTGCAGGCTGAAGTCAGGGAGCACTGCTTTCCAAGTGCAAAGTTTGAGAATAACAGAAGGAACTTGTTCAAATGGGGTAAAGTGATTTTTTTTTTTTCAGATCAAAATTAAGGAACTATGGTGGGTCGATAGGCATCCTTTGGGATTTAATGTGCAGAACCCCTCTCAGAAGAAGCTTAGCCTCTGTCCTGGACAAAAGTGGGGGCTCCAAAGGTAAACAAGCATTAATGGCAGACAAGTGAGCCTTAAAGAAAGAGTAGGCCAACTTCAAAATGTAGTAAGTCACACAAGTATTGGAGCACAGTGGGGATGCCCAACAGAAGGGGTAGCAGTTTGTGCTGAAGGCACCAGACTGCGAATCATTCCACTTGGCCATGTAAGATTTCTTGGTGATTGGGTTCTGCAAGAAGCCAGGAAATCCAACAACCACTTCAGAGAAGGTGTATCTTGTAGGAATTAACATCCTATCATCTAGATAGTGAGGTCAGAATGGGATGAAGGAGTTGCCCTTTCCGTTGAGTGATTAGATTTGGTTGTGGAGGGACTCTCCAGTAATTTCCCTTTGACATGAGAAACAGGAGCAGGAACCAGTGCAGTCTTGGCCAGAAAGGTTCTAGAAGCAAAAGATTTGGAGACTCCTTATGGAACTCGAGTAGGAACCTTGGAAGCAGACAGGGATCTGCATAAAGGAACTTCCCTGTGCACTGGAAGGAGAAGGCATCTGTCTTCCAGGCTAGAGCTGATGGGTTCCTAGTGCAAAAAAGTGAGAGTAGATGATGCTCCCTGTAAGCAAAAAGGTCTATTTGGGGAACAACTAACAGTGATGGGTTTGAAGACCTGTGTCTTCAGAGACCATCTGTGAGAGCCCTTGATGTCCCTGCTTACAGAGTCTGCCAATACATTCTGCTGAGACAGAATATATATCATAGTAAGACTCTAGTGAGAGGCTAGGTACCAGACCTCTTATACCAGCCTGCACAGGGGACAGGATCGTGTACTTCCCTGCTTATGTACTATACCACCAAGGTGTTATCAGTGTACATCAGCAGACTACCTGGTTTCCAAATATGTGAAAAAGTCTGCAAAGCTTGTGGGGTGCCCTCATTTCCTTTATGTTGATGTGTTCTTTCATCACATGGGCAGTCACACTCGAACTCTGTGGCCTCCTGTCCAGTCTTCTGATGCCCTGTTCAAGGCATCTGTAAACAGGACTTAGTTGTGTGGCGTTAGAGTGAAGGGAAGACCTGGGTTAAGAGTAACCTGGTTGCTCCACTAAAGCAGTTCCTTCTTGATGGAAGAAAAGGAATGCAAGGTTCAAGAGGGTGAGAATGTTGGGATCATACTGATTTCAGATACCACTGTATTTTCCTCATGTGTAGTCTGGCAAGGGGCAGCATAAGGACTGAGGCAGCCAAGAGTCCCAGAGCTCTGCTGAATTGTTTCACCAAGCAATAAGCCTCACTGGAAATCATTAATTAAGAACTCTGTGGCTAGGGAGGTGACTTTCTCCTGAGGAATAGAGGCATGCAAGGTGGATATGTCCCAGGAAAGTCAGTTGTTGGGGGAGATTGAGCTGTTTTTTTTGTAATTTATGGTGAACCCCGGGGGGGGGGGGATCAAAACTCATACAGTGTAATCAACATGTTCAAGGATGGTGATCCTGGACAAAGCCTGGAGTACCAGGTCATCCAGGTAAAGGAACATCTGTATGCCCTGAATGCAGCAGAAAGCCATCACTGGAGCCAGACACTCTGTGAAAACCACTGGAGCTGCAGAAAGTCTAAAGGGCAAAGCAGTAAACTGAAAATGTGATGATCCAGTAAAGAATGTGAGAAATTTTCTGTAGGAAGTATGAATGAGAATATGCAGATAAGCATCCTTTAGGTCTAAGGATCCTAGGAAGGCATGAGGAAGCATGAAGTGTAAAAGACTGTGTAAGGACAGCATTTTAAAAGAGGGAACTCTTAAAATGATGTTTAGCTGGGAAAGGTATAGAAAATGTCTCCATTGGCTCTCTTTTCTTGGGACAAGAAAGAAACTTTGGTAAAATCCCTTTCATAAAAGTTCAAAGTGACCTCTTCTATGGTCCCCTGAGCCACTAGGTTTTGTACGACAAGGTCCAGCAGGGGCATCTAGTTGGGAAGAGGTGAGGGTATCCCCCCCTGGGATAGTGACTGATTTCCCAAGACATAGCACAGCCCTCCTTGATAATGCTCAATTCCCATTTACCTGAGGTTGCTGCTTCTCGAATGGGAAAAATCTTTTTGAGAGAGGAATGGGAGCTGGAATTGGAAAGGTGGCAGGTGGAATATAGTCACAAGGGCCACTACCAAATTGAGGTCTTCCAGGAGAAGTATCCATCTGAACTTTGTCTGTGAATCTTTCTTTGGAATTTTACTTTAGATATGACTGCTTCTACAATCTCTAATGACAAAGGAGGTTGTTTTTGCTGGATAATTTCTATGATACCTTGGAAATGTAGATAAAAGAAGCTGATGTCAATCTTTTATTGTCTTGCCTTGTTCCTGCAAAACCTTGAGGGGCTATCAGGTTGTGAGCCAAAGGGGAAATCTAAAACTTTAGACTTGAAATCTTCAGGAATAGGTTAGCCTCACAGCCAGGCATACCTCCTGACAACTGACCTAGTAACAGCTGCCCTGGAAGAAGCATCTGTAGCATCAAAGCTGCACTTAATATTGTGCCTGGCTATTTGGGAAGTCTGTGACTCTAGGGATTATTGCATATGTTGTTTTGATTAATGTGTCTGGGGCTCTGTGATGGTCTTAAGGACTACAGCAAAGAGTGTTAAGTATTTAGTCATTTCAGTTTGGAAGTTAATGATAAAGTCAAAGTGAAGGAAAAAGAAGTTATGCACTCACCATAACGTTCCATCTGAGTAGGTAACTTCATCTGTCAGCAACGTGTGGGGTTACGGATACGAGCTGGCAGCATACCGAGCTAAAGATCTAAGGTCCGAGCTCCACCTCCTTATCCATACTACCCTGCAACCTCCTTCCAATCCTCAGATTGCATTTGCCACCTGCACAAACAACAAAACAAACTAACAACCTGAGAAAACCTGACTCAGAGACAAAACAAAACTCGAGCAACCAAACCTCGAGTTCAGCTAAATAACTATTCAGGTTGGGTGAAGGAGGGAGGGATGGCTGCTCACAAATGAAGTTACCTACTCAGATGGAAAGTTATGGTGAGTACATAACTTCTTTATCTGAAGTAGTTAACTTCATTTGATCAGCAACCTGTGGGACACGGTTCCCAGCTACCCGAAATCTTGGGAGGCCATCAAGGAAGAATATTCCGGAGCACTGCAAAGCCAAAAGCAGCCCTTCCTCTGGACACCAAATCTAGCTTATAATGAGAAATAAAGGTGTGAGAGGATGCTCAGGTAGCCGCTGAACAAATGTCATCCAGGGAAACTCTAGACGAGAATGCAGCAGACATTGTCATAGAATGCGTAGAATGAGCATGAACTCCCATTGGTTCTGGCAAGTCAGATTCTCTATATGCTAAAAGAATACAACTCGAAATCCATCTGGCAAGAGTCACTTTAGAAATCAGTTTCCCTAGAAAAGATTTTGCAAAGGAGACAAAAAGTTGGTCAGATTTACGAAAGACAACCGTCCTGTGTAAATAAAAACGTAACTGTCTGTGAACATCCAGTAAAGGAAGTTTATACTCCCCTTTGTTCTGGTAATTGGGGAAAAAAATGGCAAATTAATGAATTGATTAATGTTCGTCTCGGAAGCAACTTTGGGAAGAAAAGAGGGATTAGTCCTGAGAGATACCCTGTCCTTGTGAAATACAAGGTATGGAGGTTTGATAGAAAGAGCCTGAAGCTCCGACACTCTCCTGGCTGAAATAATGGCTACCAAAAAGGGCGTCTTCCATGACAAGAACTTCAGATCAACGGAAGCTGAGGGTTCAAACGGAGGCGCGACTAACGCCTGAAGAACCAAGGTCAGGTGCCACAGTGGGGATGAATTTCTAATAGGAGGTCTCAAAAAAAAAGGGACCTTTTAGAAAGGCCTTAAAAATTCTGGTAGCAGCGAGAGAACCAAAGTCGTCCCCAATATGGAAATGAGAAATAGCAGCCAGATGAACCTTTACAGTAGATGAACTCTGCTGAAAAATATGACAAAAGAATTCTAGAACTGCTGGAATAGGACTGGTAAAAGGATCCAAGTTTTTATCTGAAGCCCAAATTGAAAAAACATTTCCATTTACTATTGTAAATCTTCCTGGTAGAGGGTTTATGCGCCGCCACAAGAATGAACTTGACTAGGGAAGAGATACCGGGAGTCCTGGCAACTAAGGGAACTGGATCAGCCAAGCTGAGAGCTTGAGCTCATCCAGGTTTGGAGGGGCCATTCCAGAGGGGTGAGAAATCAGATCCAGAATGGGATCCAAGATCCAAAAAGGAGCTATGAGAGGAGACCGTAGGCAGGTGAACCAGACTTGATGAGGTCAGAATGGGGCTATGACAATAATCTTGCTCCCCAACCGACAAACTTTCTGCAAAAATTTTGTCATCAGCGGAAGTGATGGATACGCATAAAGGAGACTGGGCGGCCAAGCATGGACTACAGCATCTCTAAGGGCTTCCCCTAAAGGAGGAATTAAGAGTGAAAAACTCGCTGCACTTCACGTTGGAAGGTGATGTGAAGAGATCGCAGCAAGGCTGACCCCACTTGAGGAAGACCTATTCCGCTATGGAAGAATTCAGAGACCACTCATAAGGGGAGAGGATAGTTCTGCTCAATTTGTCCGCCAGAATGTTGGGCCGACCCGGAATGTGCATTGCTAACAGGAAGCGGTTGATGGAGATCGCCCATTCCCAAACTCTCATGGCTTCTCAGCAAAGACGGTAAGATCTGGTTCCCCCCTGTTTGTTGATATACCAGACCACCAACATATTGTCTGACTGGATCGCAACAGTCCCCGGAGGAAGGAAGGTATGAAGGGCATGCAATGCTAAAGGACCGCCCTCATCTCCAGTACATTTATATGCAGAACGGTCTCTGTCTGAGTCAATGTGCCTTGGACAGTCCTGCCCGCACAATGCCCCCCCACCCTAGGCAGGAGGCGTCTGTGGTCACTGTGGCCTGGGGCAGGGGCATAACAAAAAGGTCGTCCTTCCCAAAAGGCTCAGGATTGGAGCCACCACATGAGGGAGTTCCTGCAAAATCTGCTGAGGGGAATGGGCAAGTCTAGCGGGTGGTGTAGAATGGACTACTGGACTTGCAAAGTCCACTGTAAAACCCTCATGTGCAGGCGTGCGTAAGGTATCAAATTGATCGCTGCCGCCATGGACCCAAAAGCTCTCAGGGCTAACTCTGCTGGGGGAGCAGGAGACTGAAGAAGTGCTAGTACATGTAGAGTCACATGCTGTGGAGTCTACCTGGTGTTAGGAAAGCCTTGACCTGAAGGGAATCTATCCTGGCCCCTATAAAGTCTATAGCCTGAACAGGTTGGAGGAACAACTTCTTGACATTTACAGTGATCCCCAACTGGGATTATAAACAGAGGAAGAAGTCCCTGGCTAGAGAGAGTAGATGCCTGGTGTGGGCGGTGAGGAGACAGTCATCTAGGTACAGGAAGACCTGTATGCCCTGGAGCCTCAGGTGGGCCGCTACAACTGCCATGACCTTGGTGAACACCCTGGGGGCTGTGGTGAGACTGAAGGGTAGGATCCTGAACTGGTAATGACTGGCCCATAGCCGAAAGCGGAGAAACCTCCTGGACCGTCTGTCCATGAGAATATGGTAGTACGCATCCTTGAGGTCTATGGAGCACATATCCGTCCTCCTCCTGCAAGAGGGGCAGGATGGATTGGAGCGTGACCATCCGGAATTTCTCCTTGGCAACGAAAAGGTTCATTGCTGACAGGTGGAGAATCGGCCTTAAGTCCCCCGTCTTTTATGGCACCAGAAAGAACCTGGAGTAGATGCCTGATCTGGACTGGTCTGGAGGCAAATGCTGGATGGCTCTTTTTTCCAACAGCTTTTCTATTTCCAAAGCCGCAGCCTCCCTTTGAGTGGGTTGGACATCTGGGAGGCGCCTTGAGTAAGGGGGCTTGTTTATGAAGGGGATTGAATAGCCTCTGGATATTATCTGAAGCACCCAGCGATCTGTCGTGATGGACTCCCATTGAGCCAGGTGCCTCAAAAAATGCCCCCCGACTGCCTCCAGAGAGGAGCAGTCGGGCAACCCCTCAGGTTTGCTGCATGGGCTGATCTGAGCCGGCGTCCACCTTGTCCCCCTCTGCCTCTGGGGGAGAAGGAGTCCTGAGCATTCCAGCCAGACTTGCTGAGATTTCTGGAACCACATCTTCTTCTGCCCTCGCTGGTTCCTGGAGAAGGACCTTTGAGGGGTAGAGAAGCAGATTCCGATGGGTGACTGCGTTTTCCTGTCTTTCTCGCTCTGGACCAGCGTCTCGCCGACGGTCTTCCCGAACAGGGTAGACCCGTCAAAGGGTGCATTCACGAAGGATGCCTTGAAAGGTTCCGAAAAATCACAAAGCCGAAGCCAGGCATGATGCCTTAAGGCTATACTGGACCCACTAGCTCTAGCAGCTCCTTCCATGGTGTGGGAGAGTAGCCGCATAGAAGTATCAGACACTGATTTGAGAGTGGCCATACGAGACGAGAAAGTCCGTTTATCCTCGGCCGGCATGGACTCTGGGGGAGACTCAGTGTACTCTTTAACCAGGTTCCGCTGCAGTCTGATTACATGGGCCAAGTAATTCAGCTCCCTAATAGAAAGGGTAGCTGAAGCAAACATCCGCTTTCCAATACGGTCCATTGCCCGAGACTCCTTGTTAGGGGGATGGACTGAAGAACTGTCCTGAGCTAGTTCCTTTTTGGTGGCCGTTGCCACCACCATGGCATCTACAGAGGAGCCCTTGCTCCACGAAGCTTTGTCTAGGGGCTCAGAATCTTGTCGGGCCTCCTGGGGATCGGCTCTACAGTGTCTGGTTCCTTCCACGCCCTGGTGGTAATCAGATCGGCCGGGGGGGGGGGACACAACACCCAAGAGGTAGATGGGCCTGTGTCGAATGCCTCCAGGAATACAGACTCGCCCAAGGAAGGTTTTTTGGCGGACCACCCCCCCTTTGGCGGAGCATTTCCATAATGTCTCCGAAGGAGACATCGTCGGGGGGTGACTTGGGAGAACCTTCCCCTTCCTCCAAATCAGTATCCTTGGTGAGGGACTCAGGGGAGTCCAAGTGCCTCCTTTTGCACAGGTGTTTGTGAGGAATCTCTTCGGGAGGACTGACCGAGGGGGGCTCACCAACGAATTCATGTTCCTCCAGGGGAACTGGCTGGGGCGTCAATGACACAGGCTGTCCCTGGGACTGGATGATGGATGATGGAGGACAAACCGAACTGCGCAGGAGCAGGGGCGGATCCCGTGGAAAGAGTGAGGGGTCTCGATCCTCTAGAGAGTACCCTCTCCACAACGTTGAATACCAATGGGGAACCGGCCTCTCTAAGACAGTTGGCCGTCACCCTCGGATCTGACGAATGGATCGGTGTCGGAGCCGAAGCGCTTGGATCTGAGTGGACAGTGTGCTCCGACTGCAAAGGAGCCAAAGACACACTCACCCACTCGGATCTGATGCCCAGATCTCCACTCCGAGAGTTCGGATCCGAAAAGGGATCCAATAAGTTCGAGGGATGGCCGGCGTCAAGGTAGCAATAACCATCGGCGTCGACTCCCTGACTCAGAAACCCGGTAGTGGATCGGAGAGGGAGCTATCGAGGCAAACAGTGGAGCTGAACACCCGCCCCCCCCCCCCCCCGGAGGAAGGGGGAGGTAGCAACACTCCCATCTGCAGCTGAGTTTGCAGGAAGCTACGCATCATCCGGTCCATATCTGCCTCCGAGAGGCTATGAGTAGATCTGGAAGAGGTCGCCTTAGATGGCTGGGACGGCCGAAGCGACGACCTCAAAGGTGGTCGGGCCTCCTCCGGCTCTGGAGAGAAGTGTGGAGAACGGAGCCGTGGGGAAGGAGGCTTGGTAATCTTTGATGGAGAGGAGAGAACCTTAGCTGGAGGGGCCGAGGGGTCCAATTCGGCTTGCCGTTTGTGGCTTCTCTCTCTCTCTCTCTCCCTTCTCTCTTTTCTGTCCTTTTTTGCCTCTCGCTCTCCCCGGGATGAGGTGGGAGGGTGAGTCCCAGACAGGGGAGGAGGGCCAGATGGTTGGGCAACCGCAGCTGTGGTTGTCACTACAGAGGGAGAAGAGGAAGAAGCCGATTCCACGGGTAGAAGACCCACCAAAATCAGCTTGTTCTTCCTATCTCGCAAGGCCCGTGGGTTAAAAACTGCACAGATCTGGCAGCCTGAGGAAAGGTGAGAAACCCCCAAGCAAAGAACGCACTGAGTGTGACCATCCGCTGGTGACAGCTTATGGCCACACTCAGTACACTTAGAAAAAGTAGTTTTCTGGCTTTCAGCCATACCCTTCACAAACACACACCTAAAGGGAAAAGAAGGGCCTACTAGGGGATAGAAATTACCAAGGATAAGAGGGGGATAGATTTGTTACAAATAGAACTAATATCAGAAAAAAAAAAGAAATTACTACACACACACAACCACTATACTACCCAAATATTTTAAGAAGATTACAAGAAATAGTTACACTCGCCTGGAGCTCAAAAAATCCTGTGCTTTGCAAAGCCGCGGCAAACGAGAACTGAGGATTGGAAGGAGGTTGCAGGGTAGTATGGGTAAGGGGGTGGAGCTTGGATCTTTAGCTTGGTATGCTGCCGTATCGGATCCGTAACTCCACATGCTGCTGATCAAATTAAGTTAACTACTACTTCAGATGTATATACTTTCTTAGTCCACCTATCCACTGCACGTCTGTCCTTGTCAGTGGGGAGAACATTACTGCCAGGAAGCAGCTTAGGCTGTTTGTCTGAGGCCAGGGATACTGCAAGCTGGGCGTGCTAGAGGATTTTTGTAAAGGTACCTTAGTTCATCAGAAACTCTGTAGAACCTGTTTGGCCTTTTTGGCGTAGGAGGCCGAGAGTCAGGTTTTGAAGAGTTGGCTTGAAATGCGTCCATATAAGCATCTAGCACTGGGCGAACTGGGGGAGATGCAAAAGTGGCCATGTCTAATAGGCTGTAGTGTCTCTAGCATCGACGACACTTTTTTAGATTGCCATTTAAAATGCTTCATTATACTTTGCAAAGTTTCTCCAAAGGGGGCCTCTTCCAAGGGGGGGGGGTACTTTTCCTGGGGCACACTTTATATGTGGTTGCTGAGCTCCAAATCCAATGTCAAACCATGTATTTTTGATGTTAATCTTAACAGGTGCGTGTAAAGTGTAGAAGTTATAAAATACATGTCATTCTTTCACCCCCAATAGAAAGAAAGAGAAGGACTGAGTAACCAGGATGGATCCAGCATCTCGGTCAGCTATCATCCTAGGAGGGGGTAGGAGGGAGGGACGTAAGAATGAAGGCGAGATGAACAACTCACATGGAACGTTATGGTGAGTACATAACTTCTTTATGTGAAGTTGTTCAATCCCGCCATTCATTCTTTACTGATGGGTAGCGTCCCAAGCACCATCAATCTCGGGTTTCTCACAAGAGTATATTTCTCAGGATCGTGGATCCAAAGGAGGTCCTGTCCCTGGTGGCCTTGTCAACTTTGTAATGAGTGATAAAGGTATGAGGTTTTGACCCAAGTGGCTGCTGCACAAATGTAATCAATGGGAAGTCTGGCAGAAAAGGCAGATGATGTAGAAACTGTCTGGTTGAGTGAGCTTTAATCTTTTGTTGCAAAGGCATATTGGCAGCTGAACAGGCAAAGGTGATGCAATCAGATAACCATTTAGCCAGAGTTGTTTTAGCCACTGGTCTCAACTTCCAGGAGTCTGAAAATGAAACAAAAAGCTGGTCTGTTTTTCTGAAATCTTTTGTTCTATCCAAATAAAATCTGAGCTGTCTGTGAACATCAAGGTTGTGCAGCATATACTCTAAATTGTTAGAATGGTTGGGGAAGAAGACTGGCAAATCAATAACTTGGCTGAGATTGGTTTCAGTGCAAACTTTGGGCAAGAAAGAGGGATTTGTTCTAAGTGAGACTCATGGAATATCAAATAGGGAGGCTGGATGGATAAAGTTTGAAGCTCTGACACTCTGCAGGCAGAAGTAATAGCTACCAGAAAGATGGTCTTCCAAGACAAAAATTTGAGATCACAAGATGAAGCTGGTTCAAAAGAGGGAAGAATTATGCGGGAAAGCATAAAATTTAGATTCCATGGAGAATAGGGAGATTTCACTAATATGAAAAGTCCCTCTGAGAAAGGTTTTGGACAACTTGTGAAACATGATATTCAATCCTTCAAATCCAAGATGAAAAATAGAACTAGCAGCCAATAGAACCTGAACTGTTGCTGCTGCAGCTCCTTTGTTAAAAATCATAGTCAAGAACTCTAAGATGGAGGTCATAGCGGCTTGGTAAGGATCATTATTATTATTAGAGGCCCATACAGAAAATGTTTTACATTTCCAAAGATATAGCTGTCAAGCAGAAGATTTATGAGAAGACAAATGGATCTGTTTTGTCTCAATGAAAGGTTATGGAACCTGGCTATGATGGGAATTGGAGCAGCCAAGTGGTGAGCTTCAGGGAGTGCAGAGAATGATGAAGATCCCCCGACGGATGAGTTAGAAGGTCTGGAATGGGGCCAGAATCCAAGGATCCTCCAAAAGATGAAGTCGAAGGAAGGGGAACCAAATCTGCCAAGGCTAATGAGGGGCTATTAGAATGATGGTCCTTCCCAGGGTTTTTGCTTTCTGTAGAACCTTGGATATCAACGGGATTGGTAGAAATGCATAGAGGAGACACGGAGGCCAATTGTGTACGAGTGCATCCCTTGGGGCTTCTCCCGGAGGGAGAATCAGGGCAAAGTAGCTTCTGCATTTCCTGTTCATGTGACTGGCAACAAAACTGCAGCAAGGCTGGCCCCACCTCCGAAATATCCTGTCCACTATTTCTTTCTTGAGGGACCAGTCATGGGCCAATAAGATTGCCCTGCTCAGTTTGTTTGCTATCATGTTGGATCTCCCCGGGATGTGCGTTGCCAACAGAAAGTGCTGGGTGGAAACAGCCCACTGCCAAACTCTGAGAGCCTCGCAACAAAGAGGGTAAGACCTGCTTCTCCTTGTTTGTTTAAATACCAGACCACAGACATGTCATCTGTCTGAATCGCAATCTTACCCAGAGGAAGAGAGTGCAGAAAGTACTGCAACACCAAAAGTACTGCTCTCATCTCCAGGACATTGATATGCAGATGTGTCTCTTGATCGGTCCATGTGCTTTGGGAAGTCTTTCCCTGAAAATGCCCCCCCCCCCCCTATCAGGGAAGCTTCCGTGGTCACTGTGGCTGCTGGAGGGGGTACCACAGATGGGCATCTTATCGGGACATGAAGTGAGGTCAACCACCACTGAAGGTCTTTCTTGAAAGAATTTGTGATCATTATAGTGCGAGTCATGGGTAACTCTTGGTAAAACCACTGAGTGAACAACAGCCATTGTTGAATCCGCATGTGCATACGAGCTAGTGGTATGGCTAGAATTGTTGTTGCCATCATGCCTAATAATTTCAGAACTTCTGATGCTGGTGCTCTGTCTTTTGATATCTGAATGTTGACATGTTGACGTAAAAGAAAGACTCTTTCTAATGGAAGCCTTAGTGTGGTGGTGGTGGTGGTATCCAACTCTGCTCTGATAAAAACGATATGCTGCGATGG